>NW_027499658.1:0-92041 GCF_021521415.1 Bidens hawaiensis | reverse complement strand
AGTATTTTCATTGAAAGGTGGAGGTAGTACCTTGAATTTATCATCCTCCTTGATCTCGTTTAGCTTCCCCACAATTATCCTTTGTCATACAACCAACGAGTTATGTCAATTAGCCTTAACTTTCTTAAGTAGCTTGTCCATGAAGTCCTCGATGATACGCTTTTCTAACAAAAACATACCTTTGACGTTCATTTCTAAAATAACTCGAGAAGTCTAAAACAATATAAACGAACTCCGATTGAGTGATTTATGTGGACATGCGACCGGGATGCTGAGATCAGCCAGAGCAGCCCACTACCGCCGCCGAATCCACCACTACAGTTTCCGAAAAACTGAAATAGTTTCCAAAAAAACTCCATTTTATGGTTACAGTTTTCTAGTTAAAAACATGACTTCCCAACCTCTGATAGAAGTTCTGTTCGGTACAGTTTTCTAGCTAAATACTTGATTTCCCAACCTCTGATAGAAGTTCTGATTTGTGGAAATTTCCTTTATATATCATGATCACTCAGTAAATATTTGAGACTAATCCGACGGTTAGATCTCCGGGATCGTGGTGTCTTTATGGGCTATTTTCTCAAAAAAGGGAATAGGAGAAGTGTGTGTTTTTGATGATATAGGCTATGGTTTAGAGATGGATGAAAATGGAAAAGATTAGGGTTTAAGAGATACTTATACTCCCTTTAGCCCATGGACCTTAGGCCTATATTTCCTTTTTGGTCCATAATTAATTTCATCTAATAGCCTACTTATCCTTCCATCTTTATTAGTTTATTATTTCTCTACTAACTTAAATAAACTTTTCCACCATAAATAAATAATATATTAAATATTATTCTTAGAAATTTCAGGATGTTACAAGTCTACATACCTTATAAGAGGTTCGGTCCTCGAAACCTGTTTAGTCCTTGTAAAAGGAATACTTCCTGTATTCACATCCTTCCTTTAGCATCCTGACTTACCGTTTATCCTTTGTCTTATAACCAACGAGTTATGTCAATTAGTCTTAACTTTCTTAAGTAGCTTGTCCATGAAATCCTCGATGATACGCTTTTCTATCAAAAACATACCTTTGACGTTTATTTCTAAAATAACTCGAGAAGTCTATAACCTTATCAAACGAACTCCGATTTGAGTGATTTATGTGGACATGCGACCGTGTCCGCCGAGATAAGCCAGAGCCGCCCACTACCGCCGCCGAATCCACCACTACAGTGCCGGAAAACTGAAATAGTTTCCGAAAAAACTCCATTTTATGGTTACAGTTTTCTAGTATAAAAAAACATGACTTCCCAACCACTGATAGAAGTTCTGATCGGTGGAAACTTCATTTATATATCATGATCACTCAGAAAATATTTGAGACTAATCCGACGGTTAGATCTCCGGGAATCGTGGTGTCTTTATGGGCTATTTTCTCAAAAAAGGGAATAGGAGAAGTGTGTGTTTTTTGAAGATGTAGGCTATGGTTTAGAGATGGATGAAAATGAAAAGGATTATGGTTTAAGAGATACTTATACTCCCTTTAGCCCATGGACCTTTGGCCCATATTCCTTTTTGGTCCATAATTAATTTCATCTAATTAGCCTACTTATCCTTCCATCTTTGTTAGTTTATTATTTATCTACTAACTTAAATAAACTTTTCCACTATAATTAAATAATATATTAAATATTATTATTAGAAATTTCAGGATGTTACAAGTCTACATACCTTATAAGAGGTTCGGTCCTCGAAACCTGTTTAGTCCTTGTAAAAGGAATACTTCCTGTATTCACATCCTTCCTTTAGCATCCTGACTTACCGTTTATCCTTTGTCATACAACCAACGAGTTATGTCAATTAGTCTTAACTTTCTTAAGTAGCTTGTCCATGAAGTCCTCGATGATACGCTTTTCTAACAAAAACATACCTTTGACGTTTATTTCTAAAATAACTCGAGAAGTCTAAAACCATATCAAACGAACTCCGATTTGAATGATTTATGTGGACATGCGACCGTGTCGCCGAGATTAGACAGAGCGCCCACTACCGCCGCCGAATCCACCACTACAGTTGCCGGAAAACTGATATAGTTTCCGAAAAAAACTCCATTTTATGGTTACAGTTTTCTAGTTAAAAACATGACTTCCCAACAACTGATAGAGTTCTGATCGGGTGGAAACTTCATTTATATATCATGATCAATCAGTAAATATTTGAGACTAATCTGACGGTTAGATCTCCGGGAATCGTGGTGTCTTTATGGGCTATTTTCTCAAAAAAGGGAATTGGAGAAGTGTGTGTTTTTGATGGTGTAGGCTATGGTTTAGAGATGGATGAAATGGATAGGATTAGGGTTTCGGGATATTTATACTCCCTTTAGCCCATGGACTTTAGGCCCATATTTCCTTTTGGTCCACAATTAATTTCATCTAATTAGCCTACTTATCCTTCCATTTTTATTAGTTTATTATTTCTCTACTAACTTAAATAAACTTTTCCACCATAAATAAATAATATATAAAATATTATTCTTAGAAATTTACGAAAGTTACAAGTCTACATACCTTATAAGAGGTTCGGTCCTCGAAACCTGCTTAGTCCTTGTATAAGGAATACTTCCTGTATTCACATCCTTCCTTTAGCATCCTGACTTACCGGTATATCCTTTGTCTTACAACCAACGAGTTAAGTCGATTAGTCTTACTTTCTTAAGTAGCTTGTCCATGAAGTCCTCGATGATACGCTTTTCAAACAAAAACATACCTTTGACGTTTATTTCTAAAATCACTCGAGAAGTCTAAAACCATATCAAACGAACTCCGATTTGAGTGATTTATGTGGACATGCGACCGTGTCGCCGAGATCAGCCAGAGCAGCCCACTACCGCCGCCGAATCCACCACCACATTTGCCGGAAAACTGAAATAGTTTCCGAAAAAACTCCATTTTATGGTTACAGTTTTCTAGTTAAAAACATGACTTCCCAACCACTGATAGAAGTTCTGATCGGTGGAAACTTCATTTATATATCATGATCACTCAGTAAATATTTGAGACTATTCCGACGGTTAGATCTCCGGGAATCGTGGTGTCTTTATGTGCTATTTTCTCAAAAAAGGGAATAGGAGAAGTGTGTGTGTTTTTGATGGTGTAGGCTATGGTTTAGAGATGGATGAAATGGAAAGGATTAGGGTTAAGGGATATTTATACTCCCTTTAACCCATGACCTTAGGCCCATATTTCCTTTTGGGTCCATAATTAATTTCATCTAATTAGCCTACATATCCTTCCATCTTTATAGTTTATTATTTCTCTACTAACTCAAATAAACTTTTCCATCATAAATAAATAATATATGAAATATTATTCTTAGAAATTTCAGAAAGTTACAAGTTCTACATACCTTATAAGAGGTTCGGTCCCCGAAACCTGCTTAGTCCTTGTAAAAGAATACTTCCTGCATTCACATCCTTCCTTTAGCATCCTGACTTACCGGTTTATCCATTGTCTTACAACCAACGAGTTAAGTCGATTAGTCTTAACTTTCTTAAGTAGCGTGTCCATGATGTCCTCGATGATACGCTTTTCTAACAAAAACATACCTTTGACGTTCATTTCGAAAATAACTCGAGAAGTCTAAAACCATATCAAACGTACTCCCGATTTTGAGTGATTTATGTGGACATGCGACCGGGTCGCCGAGATCAGCCAGAGCCGCCCACTACCGCCGCCGAATCCACCACTACAGTTTCCGGAAAACTGAAATAGTTTCCGAAAAAACTCCATTTTATGGTTACAGTTTTCTAGTTAAAAACATGACTTCCCAACCTCTGATAGAAGTTCTGATCGGTACAGTTTTCTAGTTAAAAACAATGACTTCCCAACCTCTGATAGAAGTTCTGATTGGTGGAAAGTTCATTTATATATCATGATCACTCATTTAAATTTTGAGACTAATCCGACGGTTAGATCTCGGAATCGGGGTGTCTTTAGGGCTATTTTCTCAAAAAAGGGAATAGGAGAAGTGTGTGTTTTTTATGGTGTAGGCTATGGTTTAGAGTCCGATGAAAATGGAAGGGATTAGGGTTTACGGGATATTTATACTCCTTTAGCACATGGACCTGTAGGCCCATATTTCTTTTTTGATCCATAATTAATTTCTTCTAATTAGCCTACTTCTCCATCCATCTTTATTAGGTTTATTATTTCTCTACTAACTCAAATAAACTTTTCCACCATAAATAAATAATATATGAAATATTATACTTAGAAATTTCAGAAAGTTACAAGTCTACATACCTTATAAGAGGTTCGGTCCTCGAAACCTGCTTAGTCCTTGTAAACGGAATACTTCCTGTATTCACATCCTTCCTTTAGCATCCTTACTTACCGATTTATCCTTTGTCTTACAACCAACGAGTTATGTCGATTAGTCTTAACTTTCTTAAGTAGCTTGTCCATGAAGTCCTCGATGATACGCTTTTCTAACAAAAACATACCTTTGACGTTCATTTCTAAAATAACTCGAGAAGTCTAAAACCATATCAAACGAACTCCGATTTGAGGTGATTTATGTGGACATGCGACCGGGTCGCCGAGATCAGCCAGAGCCGCCACTACTGCCGCCGAATCCACCACTACAGTTTCCGGAAAACTGAAATAGTTTCCGAAAAAAACTCCATTTTATGGTTACAGTTTTCTAGTTAAAAACATGACTTCCAACCTCTAATAGAAGTTCTGATCGGTACAGTTTTCTAGTTAAAAACATGACTTCCCAACCTCTGATAGAAGTTCTGATTGGTGGAAACTTCATTTATATATCGTGATCACTCAGTTAAATTTTTAGACTAATCCGACGGTTAGATCTCCGGGAATCGTGTTGTCTTTATGGGCTATTTTCTCAAAAAAGGGAATATGAGAAGTGTGTGTTTTTGATGGTGTAGGCTATGGTTTAGAGATGGATGAAAATGGAAAGGATTAGGGTTTACGGGATATTTATACTCCCTTTAGCCCATGGACCTTAGGCCCATATTTCCTTTTGGTCCATAAGTAATTTCTTCTAATTAGCCTACTTATCCTTCCATCTTTATTAGGTTTATTATTTCTCTACTAACTCAAATAAACTTTTCCACCATAAATAAATAATATATGAAATATTATTCTTAGAAATTTCAGAAAGTTACAAGTCTGCATACCTTATAAGTGGTTCGGTCCTCGAAACCTGCTTAGTCCTTGTAAAAGGAATACTTCATGTATTCACATCCTTCCTTTAGCATCTAGACTTACCAGTATATCTTTTGTCTTACAACCAACGAGTTACGTCGATTAGTCTTAACTTTCTTAAGTAGCTTGTCCATGAAGTCCTCGATGATACGCTTTTCTAACAAAAACATACCTTTGACGTTTATTTCTAAAATAACTCGAGAAGTCTAAAACCATATCAAACGAACTCCGATTTGAGTGATTTATGTGACATGCGACCGGGTCGCCGAGATCAGCCAGAGCCGCCCACTACATCCGCCGAATCCACCACTACAGTATCCGAAAAACTGAAATAGTTTCCGAAAAAAACTCCATTTTATGGTTACAATTTTCTAGTTAAAAACATGACTTCCCAACCTCTAATAGAAGTTCTGATTGGTACAGTTTTCTATTTAAAAACATGACTTCCCAACCTCTGATAGAAGTTCTGATTGGTGGAAACTTCATTTATATATCATGATCACTCAGTTAAAATTTGAGACTAATCCAACGGTTAGATCTCCGGGAATCGTGGTGTCTTTATGGGCTATTTTCTCAAAAAGGGAATCGGAGAAGTGTGTTTTTGATGGTGTAGGCTATGGTTTAGAGATGGATGAAAATGGAAAGGATTAGGGTTTAAGGGATATTTATACTCCCTTTAGCTCATGGACCTTAGGCCCATATTTCCTTTTTGGTCCATAATTAATTTCATCTAATTAGCCTACTTATCTTCCATCTTTATTAGTTTATTATTTCCCTACTAACTCAAATATACTTTTCCACCATAAATAAATAATACATTAAATATTATTCTTAGAAATTTCACGATGTTACAAGCCTACATACCTTATAAGAGGTTCGGTCCTTGAAACCTGTTTAGTCCTTGTAAAAGGAATACTTCATGTATTCACATCCTTCCTTTAGCATCCTGACTTACCGTTTATCCTTTGTCTTACAACCAACGAGTTATGTCAATTAGTCTTAACTTTCTTAAATAGCTTGTCCATGAAGTCCTCGATGATACGCTTTTCTAACAAAAACATACCTTTGACGTTTATTTCTAAAATAACTCGAGAAGTCTAAAACCATATCAAACGAACTCCGATTTGAGTGATTTATGTGGACATGCGACCGGGTCGCCGAGATCAGCCAAAGCCGCCCACTACCACCGCCGAATCCACCGCTACAGTTGCCGGAAAACTGAAATAGTTTCCAAAAAAACTCCATTTTATGGTTACAGTTTTCTAGTTAAAAACATAACTTCCCAACCACTAATAGAAGTTCTAATCGGTGGAAACTTCATTTATATATCATGATCACTCAGTAAATATTTGAGACTAATCCGACGGTTAGATCTCCGGGAATCGTGTTGTCTTTATGGGCTATTTTCTCAAAAAAGGGAATAGGAGAAGTGTGTGTTTTTGATGGTGTAGGCTATAGTTTGGAGATGGATGAAAATGGAAAGGATTAGGGTTTAAGGGATATTTATACTCTGTTGGGTTAAGAATTTGACCCAAATGAGGAGATTTGACCTAAACGAAGAATATGGAAGATTGGAATCTTCTCAACCTCCTCAGAAACTGCTAAGTATTGAATCCGAGCACACCTTGTACCTTCGAGTAAGCTTTTACTTAGCCGAGTACGAGATTTTTCCTCCCGGGCAAGGTTTACTTCAAATAGTCTTCTTAAGTGGATATCCGAGCAAGGTATGCTTTTTAGTGATTTCCGAGTAAGGTTCGTTAATTTGGCATATCCGAGTAAGGTTCACTTTGTCAAGCAGGGTTGTTCTTCAAGACCAAGTATTTTACTCTTCCGAGTAAGGTTTGGTCAACCAAGTCCAAGAAGCCAAGTAATTGGAAGACCGGGCAAGGTATTCTTTAATAATGATGGTCCGAGTATACTTGATGAGTTGATGGAATATCTCTAAGTTATATCGAGTAAGGTTCTGCTCAAGTAAGGTATGTACTCCCGAGTACGCCTTATCAATAAATTGTTTAACTGACAATGAGCTGAACAGGATCATAGAAGAACAAGGTTGCTCGTAAGGATTTGTCGAGCAAAGTTTGATAAGTCCAAGAAGATTGAAGTGTACTCGGTGAATATTTTACTTGGTAAAATATTCTTTAAGTAAAGTCTACCCGGAAACTGATTTCGAGTACACTTCTATGTTTACCAAGTCTGAAGGAAGGCCGAGTACACTGCGTACCCGGAGACTGAAGTTTAATGAAAAGCCTACCCGAAAGACTGGTTTTACACTTAGTATATTTTTTAATATGTAAATTGAATATGTACTATCGGATAGGGTTTCTAGAAGGAATGACAGCCTGTCTTAGGTTGGCAGGCCTATAAATAGAATAATTAGGGCACGCCGCCAAAGGGATGAGACAGAGCACAATACGGATAAGACCGACACATTAATTAAGAGAATATTGTGTGTGTGACGGCTGTCCTAGGATTCCTTCTAAACCCTAATCGATTATCCTTTTGTATGATTAACGTTATATAAATGGAAATTTTTTGAGTGAATCCTTCGTGTGTCTTCGTATTTTGAATATTCATTGCAACCGTATGTTTGTTATTGATTCCGCCTTTAACAAACGGTCATCTTTCTAAACATAGTAACCCGTCATTAACTCGCTTGTCAACACGATTAATTTTGTGTGAGTTATGACATGATTGATTAATATCCGATCCGAAACGACCTAACAAGTGGTATCAGAGCTTGTTGCTGCTATTTTTAGAAAGATTGTTGCTGATTAAGTTTTGAAGAATAATGACGTAAGCAGAGCACTGTTCGATTGATTTGTGACGTCAGAAGCTCTGTTCTTCATTTTTTCTTCCAGCTCTACACGTTTTAGGTGTTTTCTTTTCCTTATTTCACTTAAAGCTTTGATTTTTATTGTTGAATCTTGTTCTATTCATATCAGACACCTCAGATCTAAGAATTTATTCTCAGATCTGATCATTTTACTCTATTTTTGATAAGAACTTAAGTTTTATTTTAAGAAAATATCTGGATATGAGGAACAAGAGGTGTCTACTAATAAGATACCTAGATTGTATGGTCAGGAGATCTTTACCAAGTGGAAAGTACTTTTTGAGGCTGATGTTTGATATAATGATGTGGATATGTGAAATAATATCAAGAATGGACCTCAAGCTGCTGTTGAAGAAGGTGCTAATGCAAATGCTATTGCTGCTGTCAGAGAGAGAATACCCAGTCATACACAAGCCTATTGTTATTTGGTCAACCAAAATGAAACATTTTTTTATATATGACAAAGAACATGCTTTAAGAAAATTTGAGAAAATATCAAAAACAAGGGGAAGAATGAATAAATCAACCAAAAGTTGATAAATGTTTTAAATATTTTATCAATCAAGAGGGTTATAACTAGAACTACAAAGATGTTGACAAAATATGTCTCATCTTGAATGAAAGGCATGTTGCTAACTGTAAGTCCAACGTTCAACCTCTATATGTTTAAATAACAAAAGTCCAAAAAAATACAATAAGTTCTGTCATAAGAAACTATTTTTGACCAAATACATGAGGTTGGAGTCAAATTGGGGTGATCTGCGGAAAGCCAAATAAGCTTTGAGAAGAGATATGAGACATCAGAGCACAGTGTTGACCATTAATGCATTATGCTTTAATTGAACCTTAATCATATCACCAAAGAGATGAAAATCATGCTAAGTTTATACCTGCTGTTAACCTATCTAAGTTGTCATAATAATGCTGAGAGTGAAGTATTGAGAAAGCTACTTAGTCAATATGATCCCATTCCTGAGATCTTTTCAGTTTATAAAAGAAATTATTTTGAAGTGAAGTATAACTGAAATTTGATCTCTTAATGCACCATTTGCTCTTAAACTATGTTCTGAAATGATACATAACTTAGAAATGTCTTTGACAAGTGGTTTAAGTCAAAAAGTGTTGCATTTTGCCTAAAATAGGTTGAATATGTAAGTTCGAGTAAGGTTTATAACCTTCTCGAGCACAAACTGTTTGAATATGTATTTTTGGGTAAGGTTTAACCTTTCCGAGTACAAAACAGTTGATTATGTATGACTATGTAAGTTCGAGTAAGGTTTGATAATTCTCAACCTTCTCGAGCACAAACTGTTTGGATAACAGTTGTCTATGTGTGAATATGTTGTTTCGGGTAAGGTTAATGATTTTTAACCTTTCCGAGTAAGGTTAATGATTTTTAACCTTTCCGAGTACATAACAGTTGTCTATGTGTGAATATGTTGTTTCAGGTAAGGTTTGATAGCTTTCAATCTTTCCGAGTAAGCTTAGTCATTTCTGACTAACTTTATGATTTTCGAGCATGCTTTGAAGTGTTTACACTTTACGGGTAGAGTACACCGTTGTACTCACTTCCCGAGCAAGCTTGAAGTCTTGAGATGATTATGTGTTGAAATAGCTAACTGTTAACAAGAAACTCTTGTTTCGAGTAAGCTATGCATATTATATGTTAGCTTCGAGTAAGCTATGCATGTTATATGCTGATTGTGTTTTCAAGCAAACTTTGTGAACTTGAGTAAGTACACCGAGTAAGCTTTTTATGAATATGTTGTTAGGAAAGACTTGTTAATCTTTCCGGGCACGCTTAGATGTTACTGTTTAAGTTTGTCATTTTCGGGTATGGTTTGATATGATAAGTTCCCTCGAGCAAGGGCATACCTGATGATTGAATGTGTTTATCCTAGCAAGCTTAGTGCTAATTTAGGATTTTCGAGCAAGCTCTATGAAATTTTAGACTATAGCACACTTAAATGTTTTTGTGTTTAATTTCATTCCAAGCATGCTCTGTGATTTGTGTGTTTATGATTTCTTTGAAATTACAAGTGTTTTCGGGCAAACTTCGTTTACCGAGCACACTTTATATTTCGTGTACACTAGTGTTCCTTCAATATACATGGTAATTTTTAAAACCTAACTTTCCGAGTACACTGTCTGCTAGAATTTGGTTTCGAGCACACTTTGTATTATATGAATGTTATTCGGGTATACTTTGCATAAGATTGTTGTCCGAGCACACTTTACATTTGAAAGAGTGTTCGAGCACAATCTTCATACAATCATACTTGAATGAATGCATTGATTGAATATGTGAGTTGGTATGATGAAATTGTTTAGAATCATACTTGAATGAATACGTTGTTTGAATATGTTAGTTAATATGACAAAATGTGATTATGATTTTTAGGGCTCTTGCTAGATAAGTTTTAATTTGAATTTGAGAAATCTTTGTGAGAATCTTAATTGATTCTTAGTAAGAATGTTTATTTGATAACTATATTTGATTATTTGTCTTGTGATTTATTTCTCAAGAAATCAAGTATTTCTGGTAAGCTTTCTTCATTATGTCTTAACTTTAAATTAATTTTCTTGATCGAGCATGGTTTAAAAAGAGAAGTATTCGGGCAAACTTCACATTCAAAATGAAAATTTTTCGAGTAAAGCTTAACCGAGTAAGGTTTGTTAGTGGAAGTAGACCGAGTAAACTTTGGATAAATTAATTTTTCGAGTAAGGTCTTATGATTTTAAATGAGATTAAATGTTTTTAATATATCAAGTGGATAACGTTATTGGTTAACAGCTAGTAATTCACAAGAAGACAAAAAGCATTTAAAACCCACTTTCAAAATGTATAAATGAGGGACTTAGGCAAATTTTTTCTACATTATTTCCCTCTATCTCTCTCCTTCCACTGCAAAACCTCTCTTACTAAGAAAAATAACCGACTTATCGAATTCAAGATTAATCCAAACCCTAATTTTTGTCAGCCACTAATTCCGACTCGGTAAGCATAAAATTTTATGTTTTCCGATCACGATTAGATTGTGATATGACTTGATTATATATTAGAGTACTAACACTCTGTTTATGTGTTTAGGTTATTAATTTGTCGAAGAACAGGTTCTTGAAGATTTCTTTCTTCTTCTTCATTTTTATAACTTGAAATTGTCTAAAGTATTAAACTTTATGTCTAATTTCACTTTGAATGTGTTTGTTTATGTATTACAGATATGGCAGATTACGAGCCAAAGTATGTTTTTGAGCCAAAGCACAATATGTGTGCGTTACTACAAGTTACACCAGAAAATGAACCGATGGCTCGGATGATATTATGGATGGCACGGTCAAATATCAGCTTCGCTCTCACTGAAAGCCCTTCAATTTACAGAAATCACTCCTTGGATTTCTGGAGATCAGCAGAAATAGTTGAAGACGGTAATGAAAAAAGAATAGAAGCAACCGTGGCCAGACAGGAGATACTGATCACTGAAAGGTTGATCAAAAGATGTTTAAGACTAAATGACGATGATCACAATCACATCAACTTCGATACAAAGCATCTATTGAAGATTTTCAAAGAAACAATGGGGTATCAAGGAATGTCCATGAGGGACAGTTTCCGAAGGGTCTTTTTCCGATGTTATACAGATTCCTTATTCATCATATCATTCATGGATTTGCTCCGAGGAAGCGATCATGGACTCTAATGAGTCATGATCTAGCAAATGCCACAGTTGGAACTATCTTTGATCTGCCCTTTAACTTTTCCAAGATGATTTTTGATGGGCTAGTCGGGAATCTAAAGAAACCAGAGAGAAGGAGATTTTTGCAGTACCCAAGGTTCCTGCAGATCATATTCAACAGCACATTACAAGATTACCAACAATTGGAGTCACTCATAAACAGCAGGATCCAGATGCTTACAAAAGAATAAAGAATCCTGGTGTATCTAACACCTTTGATGCAAATATTCCATTTGAAATTTTACCTTGGTTATTAAACCATGATCTGGCTGTTATGCCTGTGCCTGAGCTGAGCTCAGAGGATGTAGAAGGGAGTGATGATGAGAGTGCTGAAGGAGACTCTGATGATGATGTTGATGGAAATGACGGTGGAGATGGTTTGGAGATGGAGATGATGGCACTTGAACAGGGGGAGCAAAGAGTAGAAATTGAACAACCAATCCCAACACTACCACACTCACCACCACCAACCTCACCACATCAAACACCACCTCAATCATTTAACTTAGACCAACCTGAAACCTCCACACAACACACAAAATCCCCATCCATCACTGAACAACCCACTTATGAACCATTCCCTATAACCCCACCCTCAAGCCAACAAGATAACATACTTCAAAGAAATATTGATCTAATGTTGGAGAATGATGAGTTGAAAAGGCAAGTTGAGGAGGTTAGAGATGAGAATGTTGATCTGAAAAGAAAGAATGAAGAGCTGACTAGTGAAAATGAAATATTATTGCAGAAGTTAGCTGATGCTGAATTGATTATTCGAACCCTGGTGCAGGAGGTTGAGAAGACCTTGGCTGCCCCAAAACAGGGGGAGAATATGGATCAAAATTATGTGACTGATGCTGAAAGTGCTGAAAATATTGATGGTTTGAAAATGATTATGAATGATTATGATGTTAGTGATGAAAATGAAGAAGAGGTGTGTGGAGAGGAAACAAATGAAAATGAAAAGTCAAATGATGATGAGAATGTGATTACAGAAGAGCTGACTGAGATCATTGATGAAGAACTGACTGTTGAAAATGTAAATGTGGATGCTGCTACTGAGGAACTAGAACACACTGAGCCAAATGATGATCAAGAAGCTAGTTCCAAGAGGGTAGAGCATGACTCTGAATTGGAAAACTTATTTAGAGAAATTGATGAATTTGGAACTTCTGATAAAGAAGAAGATGAAGAACAGTTGAGAAAAAGAAAAGAGAAGGGAAAAGGTTTGGCAACTGATGATGAACCTGCTGTATATGTTGAGAAAGATGTTCTTTTGTAGATATTGCTGCTGCTGCTGCTCTTGATGAGCAAGAAAGAATAATCAAAGAAACTTTGGAGAGGGAGAAAATAGCCCTATCTCTAACTCCAGAAGAAATAGCAGGGCAAGAAAATCTGATTAGACAAGCCAACTTTGAAAAAGAACTGACTGAAGATGAGGCTGATCAAGAAGATATTGTGGTATTGATTAAGATGAAAAGAGTTGAGGAAGTGGACAACTCCTTGGGAACAGTGGTCAGCATGTTTCAATCAAAAAGTCAAACATCAGAAACTGCTGCTGAACCAACTACTGATATAATTCCTGAAGAAGAAATTGGTGAGTCAATTGCAACTATGGCTGCCAAGAAATGGGTTTAACAAGTAAAAGAATACATGAAAAATAACTGGGGAGAAAGAAGATTTGAAAAGACTTATCAAAGAAGAAAGAGATCTGCTGAGCAGACTAATGATGAACCAATCAGGGCAATTCCCTTGAAAACACTGAAACCAAGAGAAAATTTACCAGGGGTCCCTGATGTTTATGTCCCAGATGTTGATGTTCCTGTTGTTAATGTTACTGAACCAGAGCATCCTGCCTCTGATGAAACCAAAATAGATGCCATGATTGATCTATCAGATGATGAGGAGGATGACTCTGAGGAGTCTGATGAAGAGGGTGATGACAACCCTGATCAAGGAGGTGAAAAAGTTGGTACAAGCTCTACTGCTGAGACCCCTCAAGCTGAAATGACTTATATTCAAATGGGCATCATTGAAATAAATGCAGAGGAAGTCTTAAAGAAGGTTGATAAGAGAAAGAAAAATACTGAGCATTATAAGAACTATTTGAAAGTTAGAGGTTATCCTGAAGCTGCCGTGGAAAAATACACTATGGACAAAATTCAAGATCTCTACAACATTGAGAAAGAGGTAGTTTCACAAAAGTTTGTAAAACAAGATGATAAGGTTGAACTGGAAGAATTAAAGAAGAAATATGATGGTATGTGTGGATTTTTGATTGAGAAAGGCATGAAGCCTGAGGTTGTGAGAAATCTGAGCAAAGAGGCAGTATTTGACCAATATTCCAAAAGGAAAGAGAAAGAGTTGAAAAGTGTCTATACTGAGAGCACAATTCAAACTGAACTACCTGATGAGCCTCCAAAGAAGAAAAGAAGAATTCAGACCTTAAGGGAGATGGAAAAGGAGCAAGTCAAACCTGTTGAAATTCCTATCCCTCAAGATGATGTCAAACCTGAACAAGAAACAGAACCATTCATGCCTTGGGAGAATGAGGAAATGATCAGCATCCTAAGAAACATAATAATCAACAAGAGAGGGATGACTGAAGCAGATTTCAATGTTTTGGAGAAAGAGGATTTGAAGACTCTTTTCTATCTACAAAAAGATGAGTGGGAAAAAGCATTAAGGGAGGGATAAAATCCCAGATATTACTCTGATGGCAAATTTGAACCTGCTGGACTAGCAAGAACTCCAGGAATGATCAAAATGTTAATTGAACTGGAGGCAGCAGGACATGACATTATGGAAATAGCAAATCTTCCTACTGAGATGGTGGAAGCCATATTCGTGAAAACATTCAACTTGGGACCTCAAAAGCCCAAGAAATCAATTCCATTCAGACCTCCAATCCATCAAAGATTACCAAGAGGAAGAGGACAAGGAGGAAGAGGCCACGGAGGAAGAGGAGAATCAAGCGGCTCAGCACAACAAAGAACAAGACCACAGTTTGATGTGGATCTACCCAGAGAGCTGTACTATGATTTAGTTACTGATTCTCTTAGAGTGATCATGGAGAGCATATTGCTAAGGGAGATTGTGGTCAGAAGTGACTTCCTTGAGTATAATGAAGATCAATTAAGAAGGATGGCCACACTTCACTTGTATGACTTCAGAAACAGGGACAGATCAGTAGGAAGACAGATGAATGATTTATCTAAGTACTTACAGGAACAAGCTACTGATGGATTCAGATTTTTGAAAGAAAAGAGAAGTTGGAGAATGATCCAACTCCACAAGTCAAAAAGGTCAGAGAAAATGAAGAGAATGGACAGGGCTGAACTGAACTACCAGATAAGAGTCCGAGATCAGAATCCGCTGTCCAACATGGATACTTGTATAATCTTGGGAAGAAGGATGAGAAGGCCAAACTACACAGTGCAGAAGAATGGTGTGATTACTGAAGTTGAATACAAAGAAGACACTGGTTTCTATGTACTAAGAAACTCTGATGGAAAGGCCTTGGCAACAATTAAGAAGGATACAGATCTGACATGCTTGCATAATGATGATCTTACTGATATTAGAGACTTGGTGATACCAGAAGGACATACTCACTAACAAGTGCTCAATATCTTCAAAGAAAGAGAAGCATCTGTAATCCAGATGAGAAGACAAGCAGCCTACAATGAAAGGAAAAGACAAAATAGATAGAATAGGCTTTGCTTTGTAATGTCTTCGGACAAACCTTTGATTATGTAACTTTTACCTATGTAATTTTGATTATGAAATTTGATGTGTATTTTGCTAAGTGTAAGTAACCATAGAGTGTTTTGGGTCAGCTGAGGTGTTCCAATCTAAGGGGGAGATTGTTGGGATAAAATTTTGACCCAAATGAGGAGATTTGACCTAAACGAAGAATATGTAAGATTGGAATCTTCTCAACCTCCTCAGAAACTGCTAAGTATTGAATCCGAGCACACCTTGGACCTTCGAGTAAGCTTTTACTTAGCCGAGTACGATATTTTGCCTCCCGGGCAAGGTTTACTTCAAATAGTCTTCTTAAGTGGATATCCGAGCAAGGTATGCTTTTTAGTGATTTCCGAGTAAGGTTCATTAATTTGGCATATCCGAGTAAGGTTCACTTTGTCAAGCAGGGTTGTTCTTCAAGACCAAGTATTTTACTCTTTCGAGTAAGGTTTGGTCAACCAAGTCTAAGAAGCCAAGTAATTGGAAGACCTGGCAAGGTATTCTTTAATAATGATGGTCCGAGTATACTTGATGATTTGATGGAATATCTTTAAGTTATATCGAGTAAGGTTCTGCTCAAGTAAGGTATGTACTCCCGAGTACGCCTTATCAATAAATTGTTTAACTGACAATGAGCCGAACAGGATCATAGAAGAACAAGGTTGCTCGTAAGTATTTGTCGAGCAAAATTTGATAAGTCGAAGAAGATTGAAGTCTACACGGTGAATATTTTACTTGGTAAAATATTCTTTAAGTAAGTCTACCCGGAAACTGATTCCGAGTATACTTCTATGTTTACCAAGTCTGAAGGAAGGCTGAGTACACTGCGTACCCGGACACTGAAGTTTAATGAAAAGCCTACCCGGAAGACTTGTTTTACACTTAGTATATTTTTAAATATGTAAATTGAATATGTACTATCGGATAGGGTTTCTAGAAGGAATGACAGCCTGTCTTAGGTTGGCAAGCCTATAAATAGAATAATTAGGGAACGCCGCCAAAAGGACGAGACAGAGCACAATACGGATAAAACCGACACATTAATTAAGAGAATATTGTGTATGTGACGGCTGTCCTAGGATTCCTTCTAAACCCTAATCGATTATCCTTTTGTATGATTAACGTTACATAAATGGAAATTTTTTGAGTAAATCCTTCGTGTGTCTTCGTATTTTGAATATTCATTGCAACCGTATGTTTGTTATTAATTCCGCCTTTAACAAACAGTCATCTTTCTAAACATAGTAACCCGTCATTAACTCGCTTGTCAACAAGATTAATTTTGTGTGAGTTATGACATGATTGATTAATATCCGATCCGAAATGACCTGACATACTCCCTTTAGCCCATGGACCTTAGGCCCATATTTCCTTTTTGGTCCATAATTAATTTCATCTAATTAGCCTACTTATCCTTCCATCTTTGTTAGTTTATTATTTCTCTACTAACTCAAATAAACTTTTCCACCATAAATAAATAATATATGAAATATTATTCTTAGAAATTTAAGAAAGTTACAAGTCTACATACCTTATAAGAGGTTCGGTCCCCGAAACCTGCTTTGCCCTTGTAAAAGGAATACTTCCTGTATTCACATCCTTCGTTTAGCTTCCGGACTTACCGGTTTATCCTTTGTCTTACATCCAACGAGTTATGTCGATTAGTCTTAACTTTCTTAATTAGCTTGTCCATGAAGTCCTCGATGATATACTTTTATAACAAAAACATACCTTTGGTGTTTATTTCTAAAATAACTCGAGAAGTCTAAAACCATATCAAACGAACTCCGATTTTAGTGATTTATGTGGACATGCGACCGGGTCGCCGAGATCACCCAGAGCCGCCCACTACCGCCGCCGAATCCACCACTACAGTTTCCGGAAAACTGAAATAGTTTCCGAAAAAATTCAATTTTATGGTTACAGTTTTCTAGTTAACAACATGACTTCCCAAACTCTAATAGAAGTTCTGATCGGTACAGTTTTCGAGTTAAAAACATGACTTCCCAACCTCTGATAGATTCTGATTGGTGGAAACATCATTTATATATCATGATCACTCAGTTAAAATTTGAGACTAATCCGACGGTTAGATCTCCGGGAATCGTGGTGTCTTTATGGGCTATTTTCTCAAAAAAGGGACTCGGAGAAGTGTGTGTTTTTGATGGTATAGGCTATGGTTTAGAGATGGATGAAAATGGAAAGGATTAGTGTTTAAGGGATATTTAGACTCCCTTTAGCCCATGGACCTTTGGCCCATATTTCCTTTTTGGTCCATAATTAATTTCATCTAATTAGCCTACTTATCCTTCCATCTTTATTAGTTTATTATTTCTCTACTAACTCGAATATACTTTTCCACCATAAATAAATAATATATTAAATATTATTCTTAGAAATTTTAGGATGTTACAAGTCTACATACCTTATAAGAGGTTCGGTCCTCGAAACCTGTTTAGTCCTTGTAAAAGGAATACTTCATGTATTCACATCCTTCCTTTAGCATCCTGACTTACCGGTTTATCCTTTGTCTTAAAACCAACGAGTTATGTCGATTAGTCGTAACATTCTTAAGTATCTTGTCCATGAAGTCCTCGATAATATGCTTTTCTAACAAAAACATACCTTTGACGTTTATTTCTAAAATAACTCAAGAAGTCTAAAACCATATCAAACAAACTCCGATTTGAGTGATTTATGTGGACATGCGACCGGGTCACCGAGATCAGCCAGAGCCGCCCACTACCGCCGCCGAATCCACCACTACAGTTGCCGGAAAACTGAAATAGTTTCTGAAAAAATTCCATTTTATGGTTACAGTTTTCTAGTTAAAAACATAACTTCCCAACCTCTAATAGAAGTTCTAATCGGTGGAAATTCATTTATATATCATGATCACTCAGTAAATATTTGAGACAAATCCGACGGTTAGATCTCCGGGAATCATGGTGTCTTTAGGGGCTATTTTCTCAAAAAGGGAATAGGAGAAGTGTGTGTTTTTGATGGTGTAGGATATGGTTTAGAGATGGATGAAAATGGAAAGGATTAGTGTTTAAGAGATATTTATACTCCCTTTAGCCCATGGACCTTAGGCCCATATTTCCTTTTTGGTCCATAATTAATTTCATCTAATTAGCCTACTTATCCTTCTATCTATATTAGTTTATTATTTCCCTACTAACTCAAATAAACTTTTCCACAATAAATAAATAATATATGAAATATTATTCTAATAAATTTCAGAAAGTTACAAGTCTACATACCTTATTAGAGGTTCGGTCCTCGAAACCTGCTTAGTCCTTGTAAAAGGAATACTTCTTGTATTCACATCCTTCCTTTAGCATCCTGACTTACCGGTTTGTCCTTTTTCATACAACCAACGAGTTATGTCGATTAGTCTTAACTTTCTTATGTAGCTTGTCCATGAAGTCCTCGATGATACGCTTTTCTAACAAAAACATACCTTTGACGTTTATTTCTAAAATAACTCGAGAAGTCTAAAACCATATCAAACGAACTACGATTTGAGTGATCTATATGGACACGCGACCGGGTCGCCGAGATCAGCCAGAGCAGCCCACTACCATCGCCGAATCTACAACTATAGTTGCCGGAAAACAAAATAGTTTCCGAAAAAACTCCATTTTATGGGTACAGTTTTCTAGTTAAAAACATGACTTCCCAACCTTTGATAGAAGTTCTGATCGGTATAGTTTTCTAGTTAAAAACATGACTTCCCAACCTCATATAGAAGTTTTGACCGGTGGAAACTACATTTATATATCCTGATCACTCACTTAAAATTTGAGACAAATCCGACGGTTAGATCTCCGGGAATCGTGGTTTCTTTATGGGCTATTTTCTCAAAAAAGGGAATCGGAGAAGTGTGTGTTTTTGATGGCGTAGGCTACGGTTTAGAGATGGATGAAAAAGGAAAGGATTAGGGTTTAAGGGATATTTATACTCCCTTTAGCCCATGGACCTTAGGCCCATATTTCCTTTTTGGTCCATAATTAATTTCATCTAATTAGCCTACTTATCCTTCCATCTTTATTAGTTTAATATTTCTCTACTAACTTAAATATACTTTTCCACCATAAATAAATAATATGTTAAATATTATTCTTTGAAATTTCAGGATGTTACAAGTCTACATACCTTATAAGAGGTTCGGTCCTCGAAACCTATTTAGTCCTTGTAAAAGGAATACTTCATGTATTCACATCCTTCCTTTAGCATCCCGACTTACCGTTTATCCTTTGTCCTACAACCAACGAGTTATGTCAATTAGTCTTAACTTTCTTAAGTAGCTTGTCCATGAAGTCCTCGATGATACGCTTTTCTAAGAAAAACATACCTTTGACGTTTATTTTTAAATAACTCGAGAAGTCTAAAACCATATCAAACGAACTCCTAGTGATTTATGTGGACATGCGACCGGGTCGACGAGATCAGCCAAAGCCACCCATTACCGCCGCCGAATCCACCACTACAATTTCCGGAAAACTGAAATACTTTCCGAAAAAATTCCATTTTATTCTTATAGTTTTCTAGTTAAAAACATGACTTCCAAACCTCTGATAGAAGTTCTGATCGGTACAGTTTTCTAGTTAAAAACATGACTCCCAACCTCTGATAGAAGTTCTGATCGATGGAAACTTCATTTATATATCATGATCACTCAGTAAATATTTGAGACTAATCCCACGGTTAGATCTCCGGGAATTGTGGTGTCTTTATGGGATATTTTCTCAAAAAAGGGAATAGGAGAAGTGTGTGTTTTTGATGGTGTAGGCTATGGTTTAGAGATGGATGAAAATGTAAAGGATTCGGGATTAAGGGATATTTATACTCCCTTTAGCCCATGGACCTTAGGCCCATATTTCCTTTTTGTCTATAATTAATTTCATCTAATTAGCCTACTTATCCTTTCATCTTTATTAGTTTATTATTTCTCTACTAACTCAAATAAACTTTTCCACCATAAATAAATAATATATGAATTATTATTCTTAGAAATTTCAGAAAGTTACAAGTCTACATACCATATAAGAGGTTCGGTCCTCGAAACCTGCTTAGTCCTTGTATAAGGAATACTTCCTGTATTCACATCCTTCCTTTAGCATCCTGACTTACCAGTTTATCCTTTGTCTTACAACCAACGAGTTATGTCGATTAGTCTTAACTTTCTTAAGTAGCTTGTCAATGAAGTCCTTGATGATACGCTTTTCTAACAAAAACATACCTTTGACGTTTATTTCTAAAATAACTCGAGATGTCTAAAATCATATCAAACGAACTCCTATTGATTTATGTGGACATGCGACCGGGTCGACGAGATCAGCCAAAGCCGCCCATTACCGCCGCCGAATCCACCACTACAGTTTCCGGAAAACTGAAATAGTTTCCGAAAAAATTCCATTTTATTCTTATAGTTTTCTAGTTAAAAATATGACCTCCAAACCTCCGATAGAAGTTCTGATCGGTACAGTTTTCTAGTTAAAAACATGACTTCCCAACCTCTGATAGAAGTTCTGATTAGTGGAAACTTCGTTTATATATCATGATCACTCAGTTAAAATTTGAGACTAATCCGACTGTTAGATCTCCGGGAATCGTGGTGTCTTTATGGGATATTTTCTCAAAAAAGGGAATAGGAGAAGTGTATGTTTTTGATGGTGTAGGCTACGGTTTAGTGATGGATGAAAATGGAAAGGATTAGGGTTTAGGGATATTTATACTCCCTTTAGCCCATGGACCTTAGGCCCATATTTCCTTCTTGGTCCATAATTAATTTCATCTAATTAGCCTACTTATCCTTCCATCTTTATTATTTTATTATTTCTAAACTAACTCAAATAAAATTTTCCACCATAAATAAATAATATATGAAATATTATTCTTAGAAATTTCATGATGTTACAAGTCTACATACCTTTTAAGAGGTTCTGTCCTCGAAACCTGCTTAGTCCTTGTAAAAGGAATACTTCCTGTATTCACATCCTTCCTTTAGCAGCCTGACTTACCGGTTTATCCTTTGTCTTAAACCAACGAGTTATGTCGATTAGTCGTAACTTTCTTAAGTAGCTTGTCCATGAAGTCCTCGATGATACGCTTTTCTCACAAAAACATACATTTGACGTTTATTTATAAATAACTCGAGAAGTCTAAAACCATATCAAACGAACTCCTAGTGATTTATGTGGACATGCGACCGGGTCGACGAGATCAGCCAAAGCCGCCCATTACCGCCGCCGAATCCACCACTACAGTTTCCGGAAAACTGAAATAGTTTCCGAAAAAATTCCATTTTATTCTTATAGTTTTCTAGTTAAAAACATGACTTCCAAACCTCTGATAGAAGTTCTGATCGGTACAGTTTTCTAGTTAAAAACATGACTCCTAACCTCTGATAGAAGTTCTGATCGATGGAAACTTCATTTATATATCATGATCAATCAGTAAATATTTGAGACTAATCCGACTGTTAGATCTCCGGGAATCGTGGTGTCTTTATGGGATATTTTCTCAAAAAAGGGAATAGGAGAAGTGTGTGTTTTTGATGGTGTAGGCTATGGTTTAGAGATGGATGAAAATGTAAAGGATTCGGGTTTAAGGGATATTTGTACTCCCTTTAGCCCATGGACCTTAGGCCCATATTTCCTTTTTGTCCATAATTAATTTCATCTAATTAGCCTACTTATCCTTCCATCTTTATTAGTTTATTATTTCTCTACTAACTCAAATAAACTTTTCCACCATAAATAAATAATATATGAATTATTATTCTTAGAAATTTCAGAAAGTTACAAGTCTACATACCATATAAGAGGTTCGGCCCTCGAAACCTGCTTAGTCCTTGTATATGGAATACTTCCTGTATTAACATCCTTCATTTAGCATCCTGACTTACCGGTTTATCCTATGACTTACAACCAACGAGTTATGTCGATTAGTCTTAACTTTCTTAAGTAGCTTGTCAATGAAGTCCTTGATGATACGCTTTTCTAACAAAAACATACCTTTGACGTTTATTTCTAAAATAACTCGAGATGTCTAAAACCATATCAAACGAACTCCTAGTGATTTATGTGGACATGCGACCATGTCGACGAGATCAGCCAAAGCCGCCCATTACCGCCGCGGAATCCACCACTACAGTTTCCGGAAAACTGAAATAGTTTCCGAAAAAATTCCATTTTATTCTTATAGTTTTCTAGTTAAAAATATGACTTCCAAACCTCCGATAGGAGTTCTGATCGGTACAATTTTCTAGTTAAAAACATGACTTCCCAACCTCTGATAGAAGTTCTGATTGGTGGAAACTTCATTTATATATCATGATCACTCAGTTAAAATTTGAGACTAATCCGACTGTTAGATCTTCGGGAATCGTGGTGTCTTTATGGGATATTTTCTCAAAAATGGGAATCGGAGAAGTGTATGTTTTTCATGGTGTAGGCTACGGTTTAGTGACGGATGAAAATGGAAAGGATTAGGCTTTAAGGGATATTTATAATCCCTTTAGCCCATGGACCTTAGGCCCATATTTCCTTCTTGGTCCATAATTAATTTCATCTAATTAGCCTACTTATCCTTCCATCTTTATTATTTTATTATTTCTAAACTAACTCAAAAAAATTTTCCACCATAAATAAATAATATATGAAATATTATTCTTAGAAATTTCATGATGTTACAAGTCTACATACCTTTTAAGAGGTTCGGTCCTCGAAACCTGCTTAGTCCTTGTAAAAGGAATACTTCCTGTATTCACATCCTTCCTTTAGCATCCTGACTTACCGGTTTATCCTTTGTCTTAAACCAACGAGTTATGTCGATTAGTCGTAACTTTCTTAAGTAGCTTGTCCATGAAGTCCTCGATGATACGCTTTTCTCACAAAAACATACATTTGACGTTTATTTATAAATAACTCGAGAAGTCTAAAACCATATCAAACGAACTCCTAGTGATTTATGTGGACATGCGACCGGGTAGACGAGATCAGCCAAAGCCGCCCATTACCGCCGCCGAATCCACCACAACAGTTTCCGGAAAACTGAAATAGTTTCCGAAAAAATTCCATTTTATTCTTATAGTTTTCTAGTTAAAAACATGACTTCCAAACCTCTGATAGAAGTTCTGATCGGCACAGTTTTCTAGTTAAAAACATGACTCCTAACCTCTGATAGAAGTTCTGATCGATGGAAACTTCATTTATATATCATGATCACTCAGTAAATATTTGAGACTAATCCGACGGTTAGATCTCCGGGAATCGTGGTGTCTTTATGGGATATTTTCTCAAAAAAGGGAATAGGAGAAGTGTGTGTTTTTGATGGTGTAGGCTATGCTTTAGAGATGGATGAAAATGTAAAGGATTCGGGTTTAAGGGATATTTATACTCCCTTTAGCCCATGGACCTTAGGCCCATATTTCCTTTTTGTCCATAATTAATTTCATCTAATTAGCCTACTTATCCTTCCATCTTTATTAGTTTATTATTTCTTTACTAACTCAAATAAACTTTTCCACAATAAATAAATAATATATGAATTATTATTCATAGAAATTTCAGAAGGGTACAAGTCTACATACCATATAAGAGGTTCGGTCCTCGAAACCTGCTTAGTCCTTTTATAAGGAATACTTCCTGTATTCACATCCTTCCTTTAGCATCCTGACTTACCGGTTTATCCTTTGTCTTACAACCAACGAGTTATGTCGATTAGTCTTAACTTTCTTAAGTAGCTTGTCAATAAAGTCCTTTATGATACGCTTTTCTAACAAAAACATACCTTTGACGTTTATTTCTAAAATAACTCGAGATGTCTAAAACCATGTCAAACGAACTCCTAGTGATTTATGTGGACATGCGACCGGGTCGACGATATCCGCCAAAGCCGCCCATTACCGCCGCCGAATCCACCACTACTGTTTCTGCAAAACTGAAATAGAGACGCTCACTACCGCGGCCGAATCCACCACTACAGTTTCCGGAAAACTGAAATAGTTTCTGAAAAAACTCCATTTTATGGTTACAGTTTTCTAGTTAAAAACATGACTTCCCAACACCTAATAGAAGTTATGATCGGTACAGTTTTCTAGTTAAAAACATGACTTCCCAACCTCTGATTGAAGTTCTGATTGGTGGAAACTTCATTTATATATCATGATCACTCAGTTAAAATTTGAGACTAATCCGACAGTTAGATCTCCGGGAATCGTGGTATCTTTATGGGCTATTTTCTCAAAAAAGGGAATAAGATAAGTGTGTGTTTTTGATGGTGTAGGCTATGGTTTAGAGATGGATGAAAATGGAAAGGATTAGGGTTTAAGGGATATTTATACTCCCCTTAGCCCATGGACATAGCCCATATTTCATTTTTGGTCCATAATTAATTTCATCTAATTAGCCTACTTATCCTTCCATCTTTAATAGTTTATTATTTCTCTACTAACTCAAATAAACTTTTCCAACATAAATAAATAATATATGAAATATTATTCTTAGAAATTTCAGGATGTTACAAGTCTACATAACTTATAAGAGGTTCGTTCCTCGAAACCTGCTTAGTCCTTGTAAAAGGAATACTTCATGTATTCACATCCTTCCTTTAGCATCCTGACTAACCGGTTTATCCTTTGTCTTACAACCAACGAGTTATGTCAATTAGTCTTAACTTTCTTAAGTAGCTTGTCGATGAAGTCCTCGATGATACGCATTTCTAACAAAAACATACCTTTGACGTTTATTTCTAAAATAACTCGAGAAGTCTAAAACCATATCAAACGAACTCCTATTTGAGTGATTTATGTGGACATGCGACCGGGTCCCCGAGATCAGCTAGAGCCGCCCACTACCGCCACATAATCCACCGCTACAGTTTTCGGAAAACTGAAATAGTTTCCGAAAAAACTCCATTTTATGGTTACAGTTATCTAGTTAAAAACATGACTTCCCAACATCTAATAGAAGTTATGATCGGTACAGTTTTCTAGTTAAAAACATGACTTCCCAACCTCTGATTGAAGTTCTGATTGGTGGAAACTTCATTTATATATCATGATCACTCAGTTAAAATTTGAGACTAATCCGACAGTTAGATCTCCGGGAATCGTGGTGTCTTTATGGGCTATTTTCTCAAAAAAGGGAATAAGATAAGTGTGTGTTTTTGATGGTGTAGGATATGGTTTAGAGATGGATGAAAATGGAAAGGATTAGGGTTTAAGGGATATTTATACTCCCCTTAGCCCATGGACATTGCCCATATTTCATTTTTGGTCCATAATTAATTTCATCTAATTAGCCTACTTATCCTTCCATCTTTAATAGTTTATTATTTTCTACTAACTCAAATAAACTTTTCCAACATAAATAAATAATATATGAAATATTATTCTTAGAAATTTCAGAAAGTTACAAGTCTACATACCTTATAAGAGGTTCGGTCCTCGAAACCTGCTTACTCCATGTAAAAGGAATACATCTTGTATTCACATCCTTCCTTTAGCATCCTGACTTACCGGTTTATCCTTTGTCATACATCCAACGAGTTATGTCGATTAGTCTTAACTTTCTTAAGTTGCTTATCAATGAAGTCCTCGATGATACGCTTTTCTAACAAAAACATACCTTTGACGTTTATTTATAAAACAACTTGAGAAGTCTAAAACCATATCAAACGAACTCCGATTTGAGTGATTTATGTGGACATGCGACCGGGTCGCAGAGATCAGCTAGAGCCGCCCACTACCGCCGCCGAATCCACCACTATAGTTGCCAGAAAACTGAAATAGTTTCCGAAAAAACTCTATTTTATGGTTACAGTTTTCTAGTTAAAAACATGACTTCCCAATCTCTGATAGAAGTTCTGATCGGTGGAAACTTCATTTATATATCATGATCACTTAGTAAAAATTTGAGACTAATCCGACGGTTAGATCTCCGGGAATCGTGGTGTCTTTATGGGTTATTTTCTCAAAAAAGGGAATAGGAGAAGTGTGTGTTTTTGATGGTGTAGGCTATGGTTTAGAGATGGATGAAAATGGAAAGGATTAGGGTTAAAGGGATATTTATACTTCCTTTAGCCGATGGACCTTAGGCCCATATTTCCTTTTTGGTCCATAATTAATTTAATCTAATTAGCCTACTTATCCTTCCATCTTTATTAGTTTATTATTTCTCTACAAACACAAATAAACTTTTCCAACATTAATAAATAATATATGAAATATTATTCTTAGAAATTTCATGATGTTACAAGTCTACATACCTTATAAGAGGTTCGGTCCTCGAAACCTGATTAGTCCTTGTAAAAGGAATACTTACTGTATTCACATCCTTCATTTAGCATCCGGACTTACCGGTTTATCCTTTGCCTTACAACCAACGAGTTATGTCGATTAGTCTTAACTTTCTTAAGTAGCATGTCCATGAAGTCCTCGATGATACGCTTTTCAAACAAAAACATACCTTTGACGTTTATTTCTAAAATAACTCGAGAAGTCTAAAACCATATCAAACGAACTCCGATTTGAGTGATTTATGTGGACATGCGACAGGGTCGCCGAGATCAGCTAGAGACGCCCACTACCGCCGCCGAATCCACCACTACAGTTTCCGGAAAACTTAAATAGTTTCTGAAAAAACTCCATTTTATGGTTACAGTTTTCTAGTAAAAAACATGACTTCCCAACATCTAATAGAAGTTCTGATCGGTACAGTTATCTAGTTAAAAACATGACTTCCCAACCTCTGATTGGTGGAAACTTCATTTATATATCATGATCACTCAGTTAAAATTTGAGACTAATCCGACGGTTAGATCTCCGGGAATCGTGGTGTCTTTATGGGCTATTTTCTCAAAAAAGGGAATAGGAGAAGTGTGTGTTTTTGATGGTGTAGGCTATGGTTTAGAGATAGATGAAAATGGAAAGGATTAGGGTTTAAGGGATATTTATACTCCCTTTAGCCCATGGACCTTAGGCCCATATTTCCTTTTTGGTCTATAATTAATATCATCTAATTAGCCTACTTATCCTTCCATCTTTAATAGTTTATTATTTCTCTACTAACTCAAATAAACTTTTCCAACATAAATAAATAATATATGAAATATTATTCTTAGAAATTTCAGAAAGTTACAAGTCTACATACCTTATAAGAGGTTCGGTCCTCGAAACCTGCTTAGTCCTTGTAAAAGGAATGCTTCTTGTATTCACATCCTTCCTTTAGCATCCTGACTTACCGGTTTATCCTTTGTCTTACATCCAACGAGTTATGTCGATTAGTCTTAACTTTCTTAAGTTGCTTGTCAATGAAGTCCTCGATGATTCGCTTTTCTAACAAAAACATACCTTTGACGTTTATTTATAAAATAACTTGAGAAGTCTAAAACCATATCAAACGAACTCCGATTTGAGTGATTTATGTGGACATGCGACCGGGTCGCAGAGATCAGCTAGAGCCGCCCACTACCGCCGCCGAATCCACCACTATAGTTGCCAGAAAACTGAAATAGTTTCCGAAAAAAACTCTATTTTATGGTTACAGTTTTCTAGTTAAAAACATGACTTCCCAACCTCTGATAGAATTTCTGATCGGTGGAAACTTCATTTATATATCATGATCACTTAGTAAAAATTTGAGACTAATCCGACGGTTAGATCTCCGGGAATCGTGGTGTCTTTATGGGTTATTTTCTCAAAAAAGGGAATAGGAGAAGTGTGTGTTTTTGATGGTGTAGGCTATGGTTTAGAGATGGATGAAAATGGAAAGGATTAGGGTTTAAGGGATATTTATACTTCCTTTAGCCGATGGACCTTAGGCCCATATTTCCTTTTTGGTCCATAATTAATTTAATCTAATTAGCCTACTTATCCTTCCATCTTTATTAGTTTATTATTTCTCTACTAACTCAAATAAACTTTTCCAACATTAATAAATAATATATGAAATATTATTCTTAGAAATTTCATGATGTTACAAGTCTACATACCTTATAAGAGGTTCGGTCCTCGAAACCTGGTTAGTCCTTGTAAAAGGAATACTTCCTGTATTCACATCCTTCATTTAGCATCCTGACTTACCGGTTTATCGTTTGCCTTACAACCAACGAGTTATGTCGATTAGTCTTAACTTTCTTAAGTAGCATGTCCATGAAGTCCTCGATGATACGCTTTTCTAACAAAAACATACCTTTGACGTTTATTTCTAAAATAACTCGAGAAGTCTAAAACCATATCAAACGAACTACGATTTGAGTGATTTATGTGGACATGCGACAGGGTCGCCGAGATCAGCTAGAGACGCCCACTACCGCCGCCGAATCCACCACTACAGTTTCCGGAAAACTTAAATAGTTTCTGAAAAAACTCCATTTTATGGTTACAGTTTTCTAGTAAAAAACATGTCTTCCCAACATCTAATAGAAGTTCTGATCGGTACAGTTATCTAGTTAAAAACATGACTTCCCAACCTCTGATTGGTGGAAACTTCATTTATATATCATGATCACTCAGTTAAAATTTGAGACTAATCCGACGGTTAGATCTCCGGGAATCGTGGTGTCTTTATGGGCTATTTTCTCAAAAAAGGGAATAGGAGAAGTGAGTGTTTTTGATGGTGTAGGCTATGGTTTAGAGATGGATGAAAATGGAAAGGATTAGGGTTTAAGGGATATTTATACTCCCTTTAGCCCATGGACCTTAGGCCCATATTTCCTTTTTGGTCTATAATTAATTTCATCTAATTAGCCTACCTATCCTTCCATCTTTATTAGTTTATTATTTCTCAACTAACTCAAATAAACTTTTCCACCATAAATAAATAATATATGAAATATTATTCATAGAAATTTCATAAAGTTACAAGTCTACATACCTTATAAGAGGTTCGGTCCTCGAAACCTGCTTAGTCCTTGTAAAAGGAATACTTCTTGTATTCACATCCTTCCTTTAGCATCCTGACTTACCGGTTTATCCTTTTCTTACAACCGAGTTATGTCGATTAGTCTTAACTTTCTTAAGTAGCATGTCAATGAAGTCCTCGATGATACACTTTTCTAACAAAAACATAACTTTGACGTTTATTTCTAAAATAACTCGAGAAGTCTAAAACCATATCAAACGAACTTCGATTTGAGTGATTTATGTGGACATGCGACAGGGTCGCCGAGGCTAGAGACGCTCACTACCGCGGCCGAATCCACCACTACAGTTTCCGGAAAACTGAAATAGTTTCTGAAAAAACTCCATTTTATGGTTACAGTTTTCTAGTTAAAAACATGACTTCCCAACATCTAATAGAAGTTATGATCGGTACAGTTTTCTAGTTAAAAACATGACTTCCCAACCTCTGATTGAAGTTCTGATTGGTGGAAACTTCATTTATATATCATGATCACTCAGTTAAAATTTGAGACAAATCCGACAGTTAGATCTCCGGGAATCGTGGTGTCTTTATGGGCTATTTTCTCAAAAAAGGGAATAAGATAAGTGTGTGTTTTTGATGGTGTAGGCTATGGTTTAGAGATGGATGAAAATGGAAAGGATTAGGGTTTAAGGAATATTTATACTCCCCTTAGCCCATGGACATAGCCCATATTTCATTTTTGGTCCATAATTAATTTCATCTAATTAGCCTACTTATCCTTCCATCTTTAATAGTTTATTATTTCTCTACTAACTCAAATAAACTTTTCCAACATAAATAAATAATATATGAAATATTATTCTTAGAAATTTCAGGATGTTAAAAGTCTACATAACTTTTAAGAGGTTCGTTCCTCGAAACCTGCTTAGTCCTTGTAAAAGGAATACTTCCTGTATTCACATCCTTCATTTAGCATCCTGACTAACCGGTTTATCCTTTGTCTTACAACCAACGAGTTATGTCAATTAGTCTTAACTTTCTTAAGTAGCTTGTCAATGAAGTCCTCGATGATACGCTTTTCTAACAAAAACATACCTTTGACGTTTAATTCTAAAATAACTCGAGAAGTCTAAAACCATATCAAACGAACTCCTATTTGAGTGATTTATGTGGACATGCGACCGGGTCGCCGAGATCAGCCAGAGCCGCCCACTACCGCCGCAGAATCCACCGCTACAGTTTTCGGAAAACTGAAATAGTTTCCGAAAAAACTCCATTTTATGGTTACAGTTTTCTAGTTAAAAACCTGACTTCCCAACATCTAATAGAAGTTATGATCGGTACAGTTTTCTAGTTAAAAACATGACTTCCCAACCTCTGATTGAAGTTCTGATTGGTGGAAACTTCATTTATATATCATGATCACTCAGATAAAATTTGAGACTAATCCGACAGTTAGATCTCCGGGAATCGTGGTGTCTTTATGGGCTATTTTCTCAAAAAAGGGAATAAGATAAGTGTGTGTTTTTGATGGTGTAGGCTATGGTTTAGAGATGGATGAAAATGGAAAGGATTAGGGTTTAAGGGATATTTATACTCCCCTTAGCCCATGGACATAGCCCATATTTCGTTTTTGGTCCATAATTAATTTCATCTAATTAGCCTAGTTATCCTTCCATCTTTAATAGTTTATTATTTCTCTAATAACTCAAATAAACTTTTCCAACATAAATAAATAATATATGAAATATTATTCTTAAAAATTTCAGGATGTTACAAGTCTACATAACTTATAAGAGGTTCATTCCTCGAAACCTGCTTAGTCCTTGTAAAAGGAATACTTCCTGTATTCACATCCTTTCTTTACCATCCTGACTAACCGGTTTATCCTTTGTCTTACAACCAACGAGTTATGTCAATTAGTCTTAACTTTTTAAGTAGCTTGTCAATGAAGTCCTCGATGATCCGCTTTTCTAACAAAAACATACCTTTGACGTTTATTTCTAAAATAACTCGAGAAGTCTAAAACCATATCAAACGAACTCCTATTTGAGTGATTAATGTGGACATGCGACCGGGTCGCCGAGATCAGCCAGAGCCGCCTATTACCGCCGCCGAATCCACCACTATAGTTTCCGGAAAACTGAAATAGTTTCCGAAAAAACAACATTTTATGGTTATAGTTTTCTAGTTAAAAACATGACTTCCAAACCTCTGATAGAAGTTCTGATAGGTACAGTTTTTTAGTTAAAAACATGACATCCCAACCTCTGATAGAAGTTTTGATTGGTGGAAACTTCATTTATATATCAAGATCACTCAGTTAAAATTTGAGACTAATCCGACGGTTAGATCTCCGGGAATCGTGGTGTCTTTTTATCGGATATTTTCTCAAAAAAGGGAATATGAGAAGTGTGTGTCTTTGATGGTGTAGGCTATGGTTTAGAGATGGATGAAAATGGAAAGGATTAGGGTTTATGGGATATTTATACTCCCTTTAGCCCATAGACCTTAGGCCCATATTTCCTTTTTGGTCCATAATTAATTTCATCTAATTAGCCTACTTATCCTCTCATCATTATTAGTTTATTATTTCTCTACTAACTCAAAAAAACATTTCCAACATAAATAAATAGTATATTAAATATTATTCCTAGAAATTTCAGGATGTTACAAGTCTACATACCTTATAGGAGGTTCGGTCCTCGAAACCTACTTAGTCCTTGTAAAAGGAACACTTCCTGTATTCACAGCCTTCCTTTAGCATCCTGACTTACCGTTTATCCTTTGTCTTAAAACCAACGAGTTAAGTCAATTAGTCTTAACTTTTCTAACAAAAACATACCTTTGACGTTTATTTCTAAAATAACTCGAGAAGTCTAAAACCATATCAAACGAACTCCGATTTGAGTGATTTATGTGGACATGCGACAGGGTCGCCGAGATCAGCTAGAGACGCCCACTACCGCCGCCGAATCCACCACTACAGTTTCCGGAAAACTTAAATAGTTTCTGAAAAAACTCCATTTTATGGTTACAGTTTTCTAGTAAAAAACATGTCTTCCCAACATCTAATAGAAGTTCTGATGGGTACAGTTATCTAGTTAAAAACATGACTTCCCAACCTCTGATTGGTGGAAACTTCATTTATATATCATGATCACTCAGTTAAAATTTGAGACTAATCCGACGGTTAGATCTCCGGGAATCGTGGTGTCTTTATGGGCTATTTTCTCAAAAAAGGGAATAGGAGAAGTGTGTGTTTTTGATGGTGTAGGCTATGGTTTAGAGATGGATGAAAATGGAAAGGATTAGGGTTTAAGGGATATTTATACTCCCTTTAGCCCATGGACCTTAGGCCCATATTTCCTTTTTGGTCTATAATTAATTTCATCTAATTAGCCTACCTATCCTTCCATCTTTATTAGTTTATTATTTCTCTACTAACTCAAATAAACTTTTCCACCATAAATAAATAATATATGAAATATTATTCATAGAAATTTCATAAAGTTACAAGTCTACATACCTTATAAGAGGTTCGGTCCTCGAAACCTGCTTAGTCCTTGTAAAAGGAATACTTCTTGTATTCACATCCTTCATTTAGCATCCTGACTTACCTGTTTATCCTTTGTCTTACAACCGAGTTATGTCGATTAGTCTTAACTTTCTTAAGTACCATGTCAATGAAGTCCTCGATGATACACTTTTCTAGCAAAAACATAACTTTGACGTTTATTTCTAAAATAACTCGAGAAGTCAAAAACCATATCAAACGAACTCCGATTTGAGTGATTTATGTGGACATGCGACAGGGTCGCCGAGGCTAGAGACGCTCACTACCGCGGCCGAATCCACCACTACAGTTTCCGGAAAACTGAAATAGTTTCTGAAAAAACTCCATTTTATGGTTACAGTTTTCTAGTTAAAAACATGACTTCCCAACATCTAATAGAAGTTATGATCGGTACAGTTTTCTAGTTAAAAACATGACTTCCCAACCTCTGATTGAAGTTCTGATTGGTGGAAACTTCATTTATATATCATGATCACTCAGTTAAAATTTGAGACTAATCCGACAGTTAGATCTCCGGGAATCGTGGTATCTTTATGGGCTATTTTCTCAAAAAAGGGAATAAGATAAGTGTGTGTTTTTGATGGTGTAGGCTATGGTTTAGAGATGGATGAAAATGGAAAGGATTAGGGTTTAAGGGATATTTATACTCCCCTTAGCCCATGGACATAGCCCATATTTCATTTTTGGTCCATAATTAATTTCATCTAATTAGCCTACTTATCCTTCCATCTTTAATAGTTTATTATTTCTCTACTAACTCAAATAAATTTTTCCAACATAAATAAATAATATATGAAATATTATTCTTAGAAATTTCAGGATGTTACAAGTCTACATAACTTATAAGAGGTTCGTTCCTCGAAACCTGCTTAGTCCTTGTAAAAGGAATACTTCCTGTATTCACATCCTTCCTTTAGCATCCTGACTAACCGGTTTATCCTTTGTCTTACAACCAACGAGTTATGTCAATTAGTCTTAACTTTCTTAAGTAGCTTGTCGATGAAGTCCTCGATGATACGCATTTCTAACAAAAACATACCTTTGACGTTTATTTCTAAAATAACTCGAGAAGTCTAAAACCATATCAAACGAACTCCTATTTGAGTGATTTATGTGGACATGCGCCCGGGTCCCCGAGATCAGCCAGAGCCGCCCACTACCGCCACAGAATCCACCGCTACAGTTTTCGGAAAACTGAAATAGTTTCCGAAAATCTCCATTTTATGGTTACAGTTATCTAGTTAAAAACATGACTTCCCAACATCTAATAGAAGTTATGATCGGTACAGTTTTCTAGTTAAAAACATGACTTCCCAACCTCTGATTGAAGTTCTGATTGGTGGAAACTTCATTTATATATCATGATCACTCAGTTAAAATTTGAGACTAATCCGACAGTTAGATCTCCGGGAATCGTGGTGTCTTTATGGGCTATTTTCTCAAAAAAGGGAATAAGATAAGTGTGTGTTTTTGATGGTGTAGGCTATGGTTTAGAGATGGATGAAAATGGAAAGGATTAGGGTTTAAGGGATATTTATACTCCCCTTAGCCCATGGACATAGCCCATATTTCATTTTTGGTCCATAATTAATTTCATCTAATTAGCCTACTTATCCTTCCATCTTTAATAGTTTATTATTTTCTACTAACTCAAATAAACTTTTCCAACATAAATAAATAATATATGAAATATTATTCTTAGAAATTTCAGAAAGTTACAAGTCTACATACCTTATAAGAGGTTCGGTCCTCGAAACCTGCTTACTCCATGTAAAAGGAATACATCTTGTATTCACATCCTTCCTTTAGCATCCTGACTTACCGGTTTATCCTTTGTCATACATCCAACGAGTTATGTCGATTAGTCTTAACTTTCTTAAGTTGCTTGTCAATGAAGTCCTCGATGATACGCTTTTCTAACAAAAACATACCTTTGACGTTTATTTATAAAATAACTTGAGAAGTCTAAAACCATATCAAACGAACTCCGATTTGAGTGATTTATGTGGACATGCGACCGGGTCGCAAAGATCAGCCAGAGCCGCCCACTACCGCCGCCGAATCCACCACTATAGTTGCCAGAAAACTGAAATAGTTTCCGAAAAAACTCTATTTTATGGTTACAGTTTTCTAGTTAAAAACATGACTTCCCAACCTCTGATAGAAGTTCTGATCGGTGGAAACATCATTTATATATCATGATCACTTAGTAAAAATTTGAGACTAATCCGACGGTTAGATCTCCGGGAATCGTGGTGTCTTTATGGGTTATTTTCTCAAAAAAGGGAATAGGAGAAGTGTGTGTTTTTGATGGTGTAGGCTATGGTTTAGAGATGGATGAAAATGGAAAGGATTAGGGTTAAAGGGATATTTATACTTCCTTTAGCCGATGGACCTTAGGCCCATATTTCCTTTTTGGTCCATAATTAATTTAATCTAATTAGCCTACTTATCCTTCCATCTTTATTAGTTTATTATTTCTCTACAAACTCAAATAAACTTTTCCAACATTAATAAATAATATATGAAATATTATTCTTAGAAATTTCATGATGTTACAAGTCTACATACCTTATAAGAGGTTCGGTCCTCGAAACCTGATTAGTCCTTGTAAAAGGAATACTTACTTTATTCACATCCTTCATTTAGCATCCTGACTTACCGGTTTATCCTTTGCCTTACAACCAACGAGTTATGTCGATTAGTCTTAACTTTCTTAAGTAGCATGTCCATGAAGTCCTCGATGATACGCTTTTCAAACAAAAACATACCTTTGACGTTTATTTCTAAAATAACTCGAGAAGTCTAAAACCATATCAAACGAACTCCGATTTGAGTGATTTATGTGGACATGCGACAGGGTCGCCGAGATCAGCTAGAGACGCCCACTACCGCCGCCGAATCCACCACTACAGTTTCCGGAAAACTTAAATAGTTTCTGAAAAAACTCCATTTTATGGTTACAGTTTTCTAGTAAAAAACATGACTTCCCAACATCTAATAGAAGTTCTGATCGGTACAGTTATCTAGTTAAAAACATGACTTCCCAACCTCTGATTGGTGGAAACTTCATTTATATATCATGATCACTCAGTTAAAATTTGAGACTAATCCGACGGTTAGATCTCCGGGAATCGTGGTGTCTTTATGGGCTATTTTCTCAAAAAAGGGAATAGGAGAAGTGTGTGTTTTTGATGGTGTAGGCTATGGTTTAGAGATAGATGAAAATGGAAAGGATTAGGGTTTAAGGGATATTTATACTCCCTTTAGCCCATGGACCTTAGGCCCATATTTCCTTTTTGGTCTATAATTAATTTCATCTAATTAGCCTACTTATCCTTCCATCTTTAATAGTTTATTATTTCTCTACTAACTCAAATAAACTTTTCCAACATAAATAAATAATATATGAAATATTATTCTTAGAAATTTCAGAAAGTTACAAGTCTACATACCTTATAAGAGGTTCGGTCCTCGAAACCTGCTTAGTCCTTGTAAAAGGAATGCTTCTTGTATTCACATCCTTCCTTTAGCATCCTGACTTACCGGTTTATCCTTTGTCTTACATCCAACGAGTTATGTCGATTAGTCTTAACTTTCTTAAGTTGCTTGTCAATGAAGTCCTCGATGATTCGCTTTTCTAACAAAAACATACCTTTGACGTTTATTTATAAAATAACTTGAGAAGTCTAAAACCATATCAAACGAACTCCGATTTGAGTGATTTATGTGGACATGCGACCGGGTCGCAGAGATCAGCCAGAGCCGCCCACTACCGCCGCCGAATCCACCACTATAGTTGCCAGAAAACTGAAATAGTTTCCGAAAATACTCTATTTTATGGTTACAGTTTTCTAGTTAAAAACATGACTTCCCAACCTCTGATAGAATTCTGATCGGTGGAAACTTCATTTATATATCATGATCACTTAGTAAAAATTTGAGACTAATCCGACGGTTAGATCTCCGGGAATCGTGGTGTCTTTATGGGTTATTTTCTCAAAAAAGGGAATAGGAGAAGTGTGTGTTTTTGATGGTGTAGGCTATGGTTTAGAGATGGATGAAAATGGAAAGGATTAGGGTTTAAGGGATATTTATACTTCCTTTAGCCGATGGACCTTAGGCCCATATTTCCTTTTTGGTCCATAATTAATTTAATCTAATTAGCCTACTTATCATTCCATCTTTATTAGTTTATTATTTCTCTACAAACTCAAATAAACTTTTCCAACATTAATAAATAATATATGAAATATTATTCTTAGAAATTTCATGATGTTACAAGTCTACATACCTTATAAGAGGTTCGGTCCTCGAAACCTGATTAGTCCTTGTAAAAGGAATACTTCCTGTATTCACATCCTTCATTTAGCATCCTGACTTACCGGTTTATCCTTTGCCTTACAACCAACGAGTTATGTCGATTAGTCTTAACTTTCTTAAGTAGCATGTCCATGAAGTCCTCGATGATACGCTTTTCTAACAAAAACATACCTTTGACGTTTATTTCTAAAATAACTCGAGAAGTCTAAAACCATATCAAACGAACTACGATTTGAGTGATTTATGTGGACATGCGACAGGGTCGCCGAGATCAGCTAGAGACGCCCACTACCGCCGCCGAATCCACCACTACAGTTTCCGGAAAACTTAAATAGTTTCTGAAAAAACTCCATTTTATGGTTACAGTTTTCTAGTAAAAAACATGTCTTCCCAACATCTAATAGAAGTTCTGATCGGTACAGTTATCTAGTTAAAAACATGACTTCCCAACCTCTGATTGGAGGAAACTTCATTTATATATCATGATCACTCAGTTAAAATTTGAGACTAATCCGACGGTTAGATCTCCGGGAATCGTGGTGTCTTTATGGGCTATTTTCTCAAAAAAGGGAATAGGAGAAGTGTGTGTTTTTGATGGTGTAGGCTATGGTTTAGAGATGGATGAAAATGGAAAGGATTAGGGTTTAAGGGATATTTATACTCCCTTTAGCCGATGGACCTTAGGCCCATATTTCCTTTTTGGTCTATAATTAATTTCATCTAATTAGCCTACCTATCCTTCCATCTTTATTAGTTTATTATTTCTCAACTAACTCAAATAAACTTTTCCACCATAAATAAATAATATATGAAATATTATTCATAGAAATTTCATAAAGTTACAAGTCTACATACCTTATAAGAGGTTCGGTCCACGAAACCTGCTTAGTCCTTGTAAAAGGAATACTTCTTGTATTCACATCCTTCCTTTAGCATCCTGACTTACCGGTTTATCCTCTGTCTTACAACCGAGTTATGTCGATTAGTCTTAACTTTCTTAAGTAGCATGTCAATGAAGTCCTCGATGATACACTTTTCTAACAAAAACATAACTTTGACGTTTATTTCTAAAATAACTCGAGAAGTCTAAAACCATATCAAACGAACTTCGATTTGAGTGATATATGTGGACATGCGACAGGGTCGCCGAGGCTAGAGACGCTCACTACCGCGGCCGAATCCACCACTACAGTTTCCGGAAAACTGAAATAGTTTCTGAAAAAACTCCATTTTATGGTTACAGTTTTCTAGTTAAAAACATGATTTCCCAACATCTAATAGAAGTTATGATCGGTACAGTTTTCTAGTTAAAAACATGACTTCCCAACCTCTGATTGAAGTTCTGATTGGTGGAAACTTCATTTATATATCATGATCACTCAGTTAAAATTTGAGACTAATCCGACAGTTAGATCTCCGGGAATCGTGGTGTCTTTATGGGCTATTTTCTCAAAAAAGGGAATAAGATAAGTGTGTGTTTTTGATGGTGTAGGCTATGGTTTAGAGATGGATGAAAATGGAAAGGATTAGGGTTTAAGGGATATTTATACTCCCCTTAGCCCATGGACATAGCCCATATTTCGTTTTTGGTCCATAATTAATTTCATCTAATTAGCCTAGTTATCCTTCCATCTTTAATAGTTTATTATTTCTCTACTAACTCAAATAAACTTTTCCAACATAAATAAATAATATATGAAATATTATTCTTAGAAATTTCAGGATGTTAAAAGTCTACATAACTTATAAGAGGTTCGTTCCTCGAAACCTGCTTAGTCCTTGTAAAAGGAATACTTCCTGTATTCACATCCTTCATTTAGCATCCTGACTAACCGGTTTATCCTTTGTCTTACAACCAACGAGTTATGTCAATTAGTCTTAACTTTCTTAAGTAGCTTGTCAATGAAGTCCTCGATGATACGCTTTTCTAACAAAAACATACCTTTGACGTTTAATTCTAAAATAACTCGAGAAGTCTAAAACCATATCAAACGAACTCCTATTTGAGTGATTTATGTGGACATGCGACCGGGTCGCCGAGATCAGCCAGAGCCGCCCACTACCGCCGCAGAATCCACCGCTACAGTTTTCGGAAAACTGAAATAGTTTCCGAAAAAACTCCATTTTATGGTTACAGTTTTCTAGTTAAAAACATGACTTCCCAACATCTAATAGAAGTTATGATCGGTACAGTTTTCTAGTTAAAAACATGACTTCCCAACCTCTGATTAAAGTTCTGATTGGTGGAAACTTCATTTATATATCATGATCACTCAGATAAAATTTGAGACTAATCCGACAGTTAGATCTTCGGGAATCGTGGTGTCTTTATGGGCTATTTTCTCAAAAAAGGGAATAAGATAAGTGTGTGTTTTTGATGGTGTAGGCTATGGTTTAGAGATGGATGAAAATGGAAAGGATTAGGGTTTAAGGGATATTTATACTCCCCTTAGCCCATGGACATAGCCCATATTTCGTTTTTGGTCCATAATTAATTTCATCTAATTAGCCTAGTTATCCTTCCATCATTAATAGTTTATTATTTCTCTAATAACTCAAATAAACTTTTCCAACATAAATAAATAATATATGAAATATTATTCTTAAAAATTTCAGGATGTTACAAGTCTACATAACTTATAAGAGGTTCATTCCTCGAAACCTGCTTAGTCCTTGTAAAAGGAATACTTCCTGTATTCACATCCTTTCTTTACCATCCTGACTAACCGGTTTATCCTTTGTCTTACAACCAACGAGTTATGTCAATTAGTCTTAACTTTTTAAGTAGCTTGTCAATGAAGTCCTCGATGATCCGCTTTTCTAACAAAAACATACCTTTGACGTTTATTTCTAAAATAACTCGAGAAGTCTAAAACCATATCAAACGAACTCCTATTTGAGTGATTAATGTGGACATGCGACCGGGTCGCCGAGATCAGCCAGAGCCGCCTATTACCGCCGCCGAATCCACCACTATAGTTTCCGGAAAACTGAAATAGTTTCCGAAAAAACAACATTTTATGGTTATAGTTTTCTAGTTAAAAACATGACTTCCAAACCTCTGATAGAAGTTCTGATAGGTACAGTTTTTTAGTTAAAAACATGACATCCCAACCTCTGATAGAAGTTTTGATTGGTGGAAACTTCATTTATATATCAAGATCACTCAGTTAAAATTTGAGACTAATCCGACGGTTAGATCTCCGGGAATCGTGGTGTCTTTTTATCGGATATTTTCTCAAAAAAGGGAATATGAGAAGTGTGTGTCTTTGATGGTGTAGGCTATGGTTTAGAGATGGATGAAAATGGAAAGGATTAGGGTTTATGGGATATTTATACTCCCTTTAGCCCATAGACCTTAGGCCCATATTTCCTTTTTGGTCCATAATTAATTTCATCTAATTAGCCTACTTATCCTCTCATCATTATTAGTTTATTATTTCTCTACTAACTCAAAAAAACATTTCCACCATAAATAAATAATATATTAAATATTATTCCTAGAAATTTCAGGATGTTACAAGTCTACATACCTTATAGGAGGTTCGGTCCTCGAAACCTACTTAGTCCTTGTAAAAGGAACACTTCCTGTATTCACAGCCTTCCTTTAGCATCCTGACTTACCGTTTATCCTTTGTCTTAAAACCAACGAGTTAAGTCAATTATTCTTAACTTTCAAAAGTAGCTTGTCCATGAAGTCCTCGATGATACGCTTTTCTAACAAAAACATACCTTTGACATTTATTTCTAAAATAACTCGAGAAGTCTAAAACCATATCAAACGAACTCCGATTTGAGTGATTTTTGTGGACATGCGACCGGGTCGCCGAGAACAGCCAGAGCCGCCCACTACCGCCGCCGAATCCACCACTATTGTTGCCAGAAAACTGAAATAGTTTCCGAAAAAACTCCATTTTATGGTTACAGTTTTCTAGTTAAAAACATGACTTTCCAACCTCTGATAGAAGTTCTGATCGGTGGTAACTTCATTTATATCATGATCACTCAGTAAATATTTGAGACTAATCCGACGGTTAGATCTCCGGGAATCGTGATGTCTTTATGGGCTATTTTCTCAAAAAAGGGAATAGAAGAAGTGTGTGTTTTTGATGGTGTAGGCTATGGTTTAGAGATGAATGAAAATGGAAAGGATTAGGGTTTAAGGGATATTTATACTCCCTTTATCCCATGGACCTTAGGCCCATATTTCCTTTTTGGTTCATAATTAATTTCATCAAATTAGACTACTTATCCTTCCATCTTTATTAGTTTATTATTTCTCAACTAACTCAAATAAACTTTTCCACCATAAATAAATAATATATGAAATATTATTCCTAGAAATTTCAGGATGTTACAAGTCTACATACCTTATAAGAGGTTCGGTCCTCGAAACCTGCTTAGTCCTTGTAAAAGGAATACTTCCTGTATTCACAGCCTTCCTTTAGCATCCTGACTTACCGTTTATCCTTTGTCTTACAACCAACGAGTTAAGTCAATTAGTCTTAACTTTCTTAAGTAGCTTGTCCATGAAGTCCTCGATGATACGCTTTTCTAACAAAAACATACCTTTGACGTTTATTTCTAAAATAACTCGAGAAGTCTAAAACCATATCAAACGAACTCCGATTTGAGTGATTTATGTGGACATACGACCGGGTCGTCGAGAACAGCCAGAGCCGCCCACTACCGCCGCCGAATCCACCACTACAGTTGCCGGAAAACTGAAATAGTTTCCAAAAAAACTCCATTTTATGGTTACAGTTTTCTAGTTAAAAACATGACTTCCCAACCTCTGATAGAAGTTCTGATCGGTGGTAACTTCATTTATATCATGATCACTCAGTAAATATTTGAGACTAATCCGACGGTTAGATCTCCGGGAATCGTGATGTCTTTATGGGCTATTTTCTCAAAAAAGGGAATAGAAGAAGTGTGTGTTTTTGATGGTGTAGGCTATGGTTTAGAGATGAATGAAAATGGAAAGGATTAGGGTTTAAGGGATATTTATACTCCCTTTATCCCATGGACCTTAGGCCCATATTTCCTTTTTGGTCCATAATTAATTTCATCTAATTGGACTACCTATCCTTCCATCTTTATTAGTTTATTATTTCTCTACTAACTCAAATAAACTTTTCCACCATAAATAAATAATATATGAAATATTATTCCTAGAAATTTCAGGATGTTACAAGTCTACATACCTTATAAGAGGTTCGGTCCTCGAAACCTGCTTAGTCCTTGTAAAAGGAATACTTCCTGTATTCACAGCCTTCCTTTAGCATCCTGACTTACCGTTTATCCTTTGTCTTACAACCAACGAGTTAAGTCAATTAGTCTTAACTTTCTTAAGTAGCTTGTCCATGAAGTCCTCGATGATACGCTTTTCTAACAAAAACATACATTTGACGTTTATTTCTAAAATAACTCGAGAAGTCTGAAACCATATCAAACGAACTCCGATTTGAGTGATTTATGTGGACATGCGACTGGGTCGCCGAGATCAGCCAGAGCCGCCCACTACCGCCGCCGAATCCACCACTTTAGTTGCCAGAAAACTGAAATAGTTTCCGAAAAAACTCCATTTTATAGTTACAGTTTTCTAGTTAAAAACATGACTTTCCAACCACTGATAGAAGTTCTGATCGGTGGAAACTTCATTTATATATCATGATCACTCAGTAAATATTTGAGACTAATCCGACGGTTAGATCTCCGGGAATTGTGGTGTCTTTATGGGATATTTTCTCAAAAAAGGGAATAGGAGAAGTGTGTGTTTTTGATGGTGTAGGCTATGGTTTAGAGATGGATGAAAATGGAAAGGATTAGGGTTTAAGGGATATTTATACTCCCTTTAGTCCATGGACCTTAGGCCCATATTTCCTTTTTGGTCCAAAATTAATTTCATCTAATTAGCCTACTTATCCTTTTATCTTTATTATTTTATTATTTCTCTACTTACTCAAAAAAACTTTTCCACCATAAAAAAATAATATATTAAATATTATTCCTAGAAATTTCAGGATGTTACAAGTCTACATACCTTATAAGAGGTTTGGTCCTCGAAACCTGTTTAGTCCTTGTAAAAGGAATACTTCCTGTATTCACAGCCTACCTTTAGCATCCTGAATTACAGTTTATCCTTTGTCTTAAAACCAACGAGTTAAGTCAATTAGTCTTAACTTTCTAAAGTAGCTTGTCCATGAAGTCCTCGATGATACGCTTTTCTAACAAAAACATACCTTTGACGTTTATTTCTAAAATAACTCGAGAAATCTAAAACCATATCAAACGAACTCCGCTTTGAGTGATTTATGTTGACATGCGACCGGGTCGCCGAGATCAGCCAGAGCCGCCCACTACCGCCGCCGAATCCACCACTACAGTTGCCGGAAAACTGAAATAGTTTCCAAAAAAACTCCATTTTATGGTTACAGTTTTCTAGTTAAAAACATGACTTCCAAACCTCTGATAGAAGTTCTGATTGGTGGAAACTTCATTTATATATCATGATCACTCAGTTAAAATTTGAGACTAATCCGACGGTTAGATCTCCGGGAATCGTGGTGTCTTTATGGGATATTTTCTCAAAAAAAGGAATAGGAGAAGTGTGTGTTTTTGATGGTGTAGGCTATGGTTTAGAGATTGATGAAAATGAAAAGGATTAGGGTTTAAGGGATATTTATACTCCCCTTTAACCCATGGACCTTAGGCCCATATTTCCACTTTGGTCCATAATTAATTTCATCTAATTCGCCTACTTATCCTTCCATCTTTATTAGTTTATTATTTCTCTACTAACTCAAATAAACTTTTCCCCCATAAATAAATAATATATGAAATATTATTCTTAGAAATTTCATAAAGTTACAAGTCTACATACCTTATAAGAGGTTCGGTCCTCGAAACCTGCTTAGTCCTTGTAAAAGGAATACTTCTTGTATTCACATCCTTCCTTTAGCATCCTGATTACCGGTTTATCCTTTGTCTTACAACCAACGAGTTAAGTCAATTAGTCTTAACTTTCTTAAGTAGCTTGTCCATGAAGTCCTCGATGATACGCTTTTCTAACAAAAACATACCTTTGACGTTTATTTCTAAAATAACTCGAGAAGTCTAAAACCATATCAAACGAACTCCGATTTGAGTGATTTATGTGGACATGCGACCGGGTCGCCGAGATCAGCCAGAGCCGCCCACTACCGCCGCCGAATCCACCACTTCAGTTGCTAGAAAACTGAAATAGTTTCCGAAAAAACTCCATTTTATGGTTACAGTTTTCTAGTTAAAAACATGACTTTCCAACCACTGATAGAAGTTCTGATCGGTGGAAACTTCATTTATATATCATGATCACTCAGTAAATATTTGAGACTAATCCGACGGTTAGATCTCCGGGAATTGTGGTGTCTTTATGGGATATTTTCTCAAAAAAGGGAATAGGAGAAGTGTGTGTTTTTGATGGTGTAGGCTATGGTTTAGAGATGGATGAAAATGGAAAGGATTAGGGTTTAAGGGATATTTATACTCCCTTTAGCCCATGGACCTTTGGCCCGTATTTCCTTTTTGGTCCAAAATTAATTTCATCTAATTAGCCTACTTATCCTTTTATCTTTATTATTTTATTATTTCTCTACTAACTCAAAAAAAATTTTCCACCATAAATAAATAATATATTAAATATTATTCCTAGAAATTTCAGGATGTTACAAGTCTACATACCTTATAAGAGGTTTGGTCCTCGAAACCAGTTTAGTCCTTGTAAAAGGAATACTTCCTGTATTCACAACATTCCTTTAGCATCCTGACTTACCGTTTATCCTTTGTCTTAAAACCAACGAGTTAAGTCAATTAGTCTTAACTTTCTAAAGTTGCTTGTCCATGAAGTCCTCGATGATACGCTTTTCTAAAAAAAACATACCTTTGACGTTTATTTCTAAAATAACTCGAGAAATCTAAAACCATATCAAACGAACTCCGATTTGAGTGATTTATGTTGACATGCGACCGGGTCGCCGAGATCAGCCAGAGCCGCCCACTACCGCCGCCGAATCCACCACTACAGTTGCCGGAAAACTGAAATAGTTTCCAAAAAAACTCCATTTTATGGTTACAGTTTTCTAGTTAAAAACATGACTTCCAAACCTCTGATAGAAGTTCTGATTGGTGGAAACTTCATTTATATATCATGATCACTCAGTTAAAATTTGAGACTAATCCGACGGTTAGATCTCCGGGAATCGTGGTGTCTTTATGGGATATTTTCTCAAAAAAAGGAATAGGAGAAGTGTGTGTTTTTGATGGTGTAGGCTGTGGTTTAGAGATTGATGAAAATGAAAAGGATTAGGGTTTAAGGGATATTTATACTCCCCTTTAACCCATGGACCTTAGGCCCATATTTCCACTTTGGTCCATAATTAATTTCATCTAATTAGCCTACTTATCCTTCCATCTTTATTAGTTTATTATTTCTCTACTAACTCAAATAAACTTTTCCACCATAAATAAATAATATATGAAATATTATTCTTAGAAATTTCAGAAAGTTACAAGTCTACATACCTTATAAGAGGTTCGGTCCTCGAAACCTGCTTAGTCCTTGTAAAAGGAATACTTCTTGTATTCACATCCTTCATTTTGCATCCTGATTACCGGTTTATCCTTTGTCTTACAACCAACGAGTTAAGTCAATTAGTCTTAACTTTCTTAAGTAGCTTGTCCATGAAGTCCTCGATGATACGCTTTTCTAACAAAAACATACCTTTGACGTTTATTTCTAAATTAACTCGAGAAGTCTAAAACCTTATCAGACGAACTCCGATTTGAGTGATTTATGTGGACATGCGACCGGGTCGCCGAGATCAGCCAGAGCCGCCCACTACCGCCGCCGAATCCACCACTACAGTTGCCGGAAAACTGAAACAGTTTCCAAAAAAACTCCATTTTATGGTTACAGTTTTCTAGTTAAAAACATGACTTCCAAACCTCTGATAGAAGTTCTAATTGGTGCAAACTTCATTTATATATCATGATCACTCAATTAAAATTTGAGACTAATCCGACGGTTAGATCTCCGGGAATCGTGGTGTCTTTATGGGATATTTTCTCAAAAAAAGGAATAGGAGAAGTGTGTGTTTTTGATGGTGTAGGCTATGGTTTAGAGATGGATGAAAATGAAAAGGATTAGGGTTTAAGGGATATTTATACTCCCCTTTAACCCATGGACCTTAGGCCCATATTTCCACTTTGGTCCATAATTAATTTCATCTAATTAGCCTACTTATCCTTCCATCTTTATTAGTTTATATTTCTCTACAAACTCAAATAAACTTTTCCACCATAAATAAATAATATATGAAATATTATTCTTAGAAATTTCAGAAAGTTACAAGTCTACATACCTTATAAGAGGTTCGGTCCTCGAAACCTGCTTAGTCCTTGTAAAAGGAATACTTCTTGTATTCACATCCTTCCTTTAGCATCCTGACTAACCGGTTTATCGTTTGTCTTACAACCAACGAGTTATGTTAATTAGTCTTAACTTACTTAAGTAGCTTGTCCATGAAGTTCTCGATGATACGCTTTTCTAACAAAAACATACCTTTGACGTTTATTTCAAAAATAACTCGAGAAGTCAAAAACCATATCAAACGAACTCCGATTTGAGTGATTTATGTGGACATGCGACCGGGTCGCAGAGATCAGCCAGAGCCGCCCACTACCGCCGCCGAATCCACCACTACAGTTGCCGGAAAACTGAAACAGTTTCCAAAAAAACTCCATTTTATGGTTACAGTTTTCTAGGTTAAAAACATGACTTCCCAACCTCTGATAGAAGTTCTGATTGGTGGAAACTTCATTTATATCATGATCACTCAGTAAATATTTGAGACTAATCCGACGGTTAGATCTCCGGGAATCGTGGTGTCTTAATGGGCTATTTTCTCAAAAAAGGGAATTGGAGAAGTGTGTGTTTTTGATGGTGTAGGCTATGGTTTAGAGATGGATGTAAATGGAGAGGATTAGGGTTTAAGGGATATTTATACTCCCTTTAGCCCATGGACCTTAGGCCCATATTTCCTTTTTGGTCCATAATTAATTTCATCTAATTAGCCTACTTATCCTTCCATCTTTATTAGTTTATTATTTCTCTACTAACTCAAATAAACTTTTCCACCATAAATAAATAATATATGAAATGTTATTCTTAGAAATTTCAGGATGTTACAAGTCAACATACCTTATAAGAGGTTCGTTCCTCGAAACCTGCTTAGTCCTTGTAAAAGGAATACTTCCTGTATTCACATCCTTCCTTTAGCATCCTGACTAACCGGTTTATCGTTTGTCTTACAACCAACGAGTTATGTTAATTAGTCTTAACTTACTTAAGTAGCTTGTCCATGAAGTTCTCGATGATACGCTTTTCTAACAAAAACATACCTTTGACGTTTATTTCAAAAATAACTCGAGAAGTCAAAAACCATATCAAACGAACTCCGATTTGAGTGATTTATGTGGACATGCGACCGGGTCGCAGAGATCAGCCAGAGCCGCCCACTACCGCCGCCGAATCCACCACTACAGTTGCCGGAAAACTAAAATAGTTTCCGAAAAAACTCCATTTTATGGTTACAGTTTTCTAGATTAAAACATGACTTCCCAACCTCTGAGAGAAGTTCTGATCGGTGGAAACTTCATTTTTATATCATGATCACTTAGTAAAAATTCGAGACTAATCCGGCGGTTAGATCTCCGGGAATTGTGGTGTCTTTATGGGCTATTTTCTCAAAAAAGGGAATAGGAGAAGTGTGTGTTTTTGATGGTGTAGGCTATGGTTTAGAGATGGATGTAAATGGAGAGGATTAGGGTTTAAGGGATATTTATACTCCCTTTAGCCCATGGACCTTAGGCCCATATTTCCTTTTTGGTCCATAATTAATTTCATCTAATTAGCCTACTTATCCTTCCATCTTTATTAGTTTATTATTTCTCTACTAACTCAAATAAACTTTTCCACCATAAATAAATAATATATGAAATGTTATTCTTAGAAATTTCAGAAAGTTACAAGTCTACATTCCTTATACGAGGTTCGGTCCTCGAAACCTGCTTAGTCCTTGTAAAATGAATACTTCCTGTATTCACATCCTTCCTTTAGCCTCCTGACTTACCGGTTTATCCTTTGTCTTACAACCAACGAGTTATGTCGATTAGTCTTAACATTCTTATGTAGCTTGTCCATGAAGTCCTCAATGATACGCTTTTCTAACAAAAACATACCTTTGACGTTTATCTCTAAAATAACTCGAGAAGTCTAAAACCATATCAAACGAACTTTGATTTGAGTGATTTATGTGGACAAGCGACCGGGTCGCAGAGATCAGCCAGAGCCGCCCACTACCCCCGCCGAATCCACCACTACAGTTGCCGGATAACTGAAATAGTTTCCGAAAAAACTCCATTTTATGTTTACAGTTTTCTAGTTAAAAACATGACTTCACATCCTCTGATAGAAGTTCTGATCGGTGGAAACTTCATTTATATATCATGATCACTAACTAAAAATTTGAGACTAATCCGGCGGTTAGATCTCCGGGAATTGTGGTATCTTTATGGGCTATTTTCACAAAAAAGGGAATAGGAGAAGTGTGTGGTTTTGATGGTGTAGACTATGGTTTAGAGATAGATGAAAATGGAAAGGATTAGGGTTTAAGGGATATTTATACTCCCTTTAGCCCATGGACCTTAGGCCCAAATTTCCTTTTTGGTCCATAATTAATTTCATCTACTTAGCCTACTTATCCTTCCATCTTTATTAGTTTATTATTTCTCTACCAACTCAAATTAACTTTTCCACCATAAATAAATAATATATGAATCGTTATTCTTAGAAATTTCAGAAAGTTACAAGTTTACATTCCTTATAAGAGGTTCGGTCCTCGAAACCTGCTTATTCCTTGTAAAAGGAATACTTCCGGTATTCACATCCTTCCTTTAGCATCATGACTAACCGGTTTATCGTTTGTCTTACAACCAACAAGTTATGTCGATTAGTCTTAACTTTTTATGTAGCTTGTCCATGAAGTCCTCGATGATACGCTTTTCTAACAAAAACGTACCTTTGACGTTTATCTCTAAAATAACTCGAGAAGTCTAAAACCATATCAAACGAACTTTGATTTGAGTGATTTATGTGGACAAGCGACCGGGTCGCAGAGATCAGCCAGAGCCTCCAATACCCCGCCGAATCCACCACTACAGTTGCCGGAAAACTGAAATAGTTTCCGAAAAAACTCCATTTTATGTTTACAGTTTTCTAGTTAAAAACATGACTTCACATCCTCTGATAGATGTTCTGATCGGTGGAAACTTCATTTATATATCATGATCACTTAGAAAAAATTCGAGACTAATCCGGCGGTTAGATCTCCGGGAATCGTGGTGTCTTTTTGGGCTATTTTCTCAAAAAAGGGAATAGGAGAAGTGTGTGTTTTTGATGGTGTAGGCTATGGTTTAGAGATGGATGTAAATGGAGAGGATTAGGGTTTAAGGGATATTTATACTCCCTTTAGCCCATGGACCTTAGGCCCATATTTCCTTTTTGTTCCGTAATTAATTTCATCTAATTAGCCTACTTATCCTTCTATCTTTATTAGTTTATTATTTCTCTACTAACTCAAATAAACTTTTCCAACATAAGTAAATAATATATGAAATGTTATTCTTAGAAATTTCAGAAAGTTACAAGTCTACATTCCTTATAAGAGGTTCGGTCCTCGAAACCTGCTTAGTCCTTGTAAAATGAATACTTCCTGTATTCACATCCTTCCTTTAGCATCCTGACTTACCGGTTTATCCTTTGTCTTACAAGCAACGAGTTATGTCGATTAGTCTTAACTTTCTTAAGTAGCTTGTCCATGAAGTCCTCGATGATACGCTTTTCTAACAAACACATACCTTTGACGTTTATCTCTAAAATAATTCGAGAAGTCTAAACCAAATATCAAACGAACTCCGATTTGAGTGATTTATGTGGACATGCGACCGGGTCGCAGAGATCAGCCAGAGCCGCCCACTACCGCCGCCGAATCCACAACTACAGTTGCCGGAAAACTGAAATAGTTTCCGAAAAACTCCATTTTATGTTTACAGTTTTCTAGTTAAAAACATGACTTCCCAAACTCTGATAGAAGTTCTGATCGGTGGAAACTTCATTTATATATCATGATCACTCAGTAAAAATTTGAGACTAATCCGGCGGTTAGCTCTCCGGGAATCGTGGTGTCTTTATGGGCTATTTTCTCAAAAAAGGGAATAGGAGAAGTGTGTGTTTTTGATGGTGTAGGCTATGGTTTAGAGATGGATGAAAATGGAAAGGATTAGGGTTTAAGGGATATTTATACTCCTTTTAGCCCATGGACCTTAGGCACATATTTTCTTTTTGTTCCATAATTAATTTCATTTAATTAGCCTGCTTATCCTTCCATCGTTAATATTATATTATTTCTCTACTAACTAAAATAAACATTTCCACCATAAATAAATAATAAATGAAATATTATTCATAGAAATTACAGGATGTTACAAGTCTACCTACCTTATAAGAGGTTCGGTCCTCGAAACATCCATAGTCCTTGTAAAAGGAATACTTCCTGTATTCACATACTTTCTTAAGCATCCTGGCTTACTGGTTTATCCTTTGTCTTACAACCAACGAGTTATGTCAATTAGTCATAACTTTCTTAAGTAGCTTGTCCATGAAGTCCTCGATGATACGCTTTTCTAACAAAAACATACCTTTGACGTTTATTTCTAAAATAACTCGAGAAGTCTAAAACCATATCATACGAACTCCGATTTTAGTGATTTATTTGGACATGCGACCGGGTTGACGAGATCAATCAGAGCAGCCCACTACCGCCGCCGAATCCACAACTACAGTTGCCGGAAAACAGAAATAGTTTCCCAAAAAACTCCATTTTATGGTTACAGTTTTCTAGTTAAAAACATGAATTCCCAACCTCTGATAGAAGTTCTGATAGGTGGAAACTTCATTTATATATCATGATCACTCAGTAAAAATTTTAGACTAATCCGACGGATAGATCTCCGGGAATCGTGGTGTCTTTATGGGCTATTTTCTCAAAAAAGGGTATAAGAGAAGTGTGTGTTTTTTATGGTGTAGGCTATGGTTTAGAGATAGATGAAAATGGAAATGATTAGGGTTTAAGGGATATTTAAACTCCCTTTTGCCCATGGACCTTAGTCCCATATTTCATTTTTGGTCCATAATTAATTTCATCTAATTATCCTATTTATCATTCCATCTTTATTATTTTATTATTTCTCTAATAACTCAAAAAAACTTTTCCACCATAAATAAATAATATATGAAATATTATTCATAGAAATTTCAGGATGTTACAAGTCTACCTACCATATAAGAGGTTCGGTCCTCGAAACGTGCTTAGTCCTTGTAAAGGGAATACTTCTAGTATTCACATCCTTACATTAGCATCCTGACATACCGGTTTATCCTTTGTCAAACAACCAACGAGTTATGTCAATTAGTCTTAACTTTCTTAAGTAGCTTGTCTATGAAGTCCTCGATGATACGCTTTTCTAACAAAAACATACCTTTGACGTTTATTTCTGAAATAACTCGGGAATTCTAAAACAATATCAAACGAACCCCGATTTGAGTGATTTAACTGGGACATGCGACCGGGTCGCCGAGATCAGCTAGAGTCGCCGACTACCGCCACCGAATCCACCACTCCAGTTGCCGGAAAACTGTAATAGTTTTCGGAAAAACCGCATTTTATGGTTACAATTTTCTAGTTAAAAACATGACTTCCCATCCTCTGATTGAAGTTCGGATCGGTGGAAAATTCATTTATATATCATGATCACTCACTTAAAATTTTATACTAATCCAACTGTTAGATCTCCTGGAATCGTGGTGTCTTTATGGGCTATTTTCTCAAAAATGGGGATAGGAGAAGTATGTGTTTTTGATGGTGTAGGCTATGGTTTAGAGATGGATGAAAATGGAAAGGATTAGGGTTTAAGGGATATTTATACTCCCTTTAACCCAAGGACCTTAGGTCTAGATTTCCTTTTTGGTCCATAATTAATTTCATCTAATTAGCCTACTTATCCTTCCATCATTATTAGTTTATTATTTCTCTACTAACTCAAATAAACTTTTCCACCATAAATAAATAATATATGAAATATTATTCTTAGAAATTTCAGAAAGTTACAAGTCTACATACCTTATAAGAGGTTCGGTCCTCGAAACCTGCTTAGTCCTTGTAAAAGGAATACTTCCTGTATCACATCCTTCCTTTAGCATCCTGACTTACCGGTTTATCCTTTGTCTTACAACCAACTAGTCATGTCAATTAGTCTTAACTTTCTTAAGTAGCTTGTTAATTAAGTCCTCGATGATACGCTTTTCTAACAAAAACATACCTTTGACGTTTATTTCTAAAATAACTCGAGAAGTCTAAACCATATCAAACGAACTATGATTTGAGTGATTTAAGTGGACATGCGATCGGGTCGCCGAGATCAGCCAGAAACGCCCACTACCGCCGCCGAATCCACCACTACAATTGCCAGAAAACTGAAATAGTTTCCGAAAAAACTCCCTTTTATGGTTACAAATTTCTAGTTAAAAACATGACTTCCCAACCTCTGATAGAAGTTCTGATCAGCGGAAACTTCATTTATATAACATAATCGCTCAGTAAAAATTTGAGACTAATCCGACGGTTAGCTCTCCGGGAATCGTGGTGTCTTTATGGGCAATTTTCTCAAAAAAGGGAATAGGAGAAGTGTGTTTTTGATAGTGTAGGCTATGGTTTAGAGATGGATGAAAATGGAAAGGATTAGGGTTTAAGGGATATTTATACTCCCTTTAGCCCATGTACATTAGGCCCATATTTTCTTTTTGTTCCATAATTAATTTCATTTAATTAACCTGCTTATCCTTCCATCGTTAATATTTTATTATTTCTCTACAAACTAAAATAAACATTTCCACCATATATAAATAATAAATGAAATATTTTTCATAGAAATTTCAGGATGTTACAAGTCTACCTACCTTATAAGAGGTTCGGCCCTCGAAACCTCCTTAGTCCTTGTAAAAGGAATACTTCTTGTATTCACATACTTCCTTAAGCATCCTGGCTTACTGGTTTATCCTTTGTCTTACAACCAACGAGTTATGTCGATTAGTCTTAACTTTCTTAAGTAGCTTCTCCATGAAGTCCTCGATGATACGCTTTTCTAACAAAAACATACCTTTGACGTTTATTTCTAAAATAACTCGAGAAGTCTAAACCATATCAAACGAACTATGATTTGAGTGATTTAAGTGGACATGCGATCGGGTCGCCGAGATCAGCCAGAAACGCCCACTACCGCCGCCGAATCCACCACTACAATTGCCAGAAAACTGAAATAGTTTCCGAAAAAACTCCCTTTTATGGTTACAAATTTCTAGTTAAAAACATGACTTCCCAACCTCTGATAGAAGTTCTGATCAGTGGAAACTTCATTTATATAACATAATCGCTCAGTAAAAATTTGAGACTAATCCGACGGTTAGCTCTCCGAGAATCGTGGTGTCTTTATGGGCTATTTTCTCAAAAAAGGGAATAGGAGAAGTGTGTTTTTGATAGTGTAGGCTATGGTTTAGAGATGGATGAAAATGAAAAGGATTAGGGTTTAAGGGATATTTATACTCCCTTTAGCCCATGTACATTAGGCCCATATTTTCTTTTTGTTCCATAATTAATTTCATTTAATTAACCTGCTTATCCTTCCATCGTTAATATTTTATTATTTCTCTACAAACTAAAATAAACATTTCCACCATATATAAATAATAAATGAAATATTATTCATAGAAATTTCAGGATGTTACAAGTCTACCTACCTTATAAGAGGTTCGGCCCTCGAAACCTCCTTAGTCCTTGTAAAAGGAATACTTCTTGTATTCACATACTTCGTTAAGCATCCTGGCTTACTGGTTTATCCTTTGTCTTACAACCAACGAGTTATGTCGATTAGTCTTAACTTTCTTAAGTAGCTTGTCCATGAAGTCCTCGATGATACGCTTTTCTAACAAAAACATACCTTTGACGTTTATTTCTAAAATAACTCGAGAATTCTAAAACCATATCAAACGAACTCCGATTTGAGTGATTTAAGTGGACATGCGATCGGGTCGTCGAGATCAGCCAGAAACGCCCACTACCGCCGCCGAATCCACCACTACAATTGCCGGAAAACTTAAATAGTTTCCGAAAAAACTCCATTTTATGGTTACAGTTTTCTAGTTAAAAACATGACTTCCCATCCTCTGATAGAAATTCTGATCGGTGGAAACTTCATTTATATATCATGATCACTCAGTTAAAATATTAGACTAATCCGACGGTTAGATCTCTGGGAATCGTGGTGTCTTTATGGGCTATTTTCTCAAAAAAGGGAATAGGAGAAGTGTGTTTTTGATAGTGTAGGCTATGGTTTAGAGATGAATGAAAATGAAAAGGATTAGGGTTTAAGGGATATTTATACTCCCTTTAGCCCATGTACATTAGGCCCATATTTTCTTTTTGTTCCATAATTAATTTCATTTAATTAACCTGCTTATCCTTCCATCGTTAATATTTTATTATTTCTCTACAAACTAAAATAAACATTTCCACCATATATAAATAATAAATGAAATATTATTCATAGAAATTTCAGGATGTTACAAGTCTACCTACCTTATAAGAGGTTCGGCCCTCGAAACCTCCTTAGTCCTTGTAAAAGGAATACTTCTTGTATTCACATACTTCGTTAAGCATCCTGGCTTACTGGTTTATCCTTTGTCTTACAACCAACGAGTTATGTCGATTAGTCTTAACTTTCTTAAGTAGCTTGTCCATGAAGTCCTCGATGATACGCTTTTCTAACAAAAACATACCTTTGACGTTTATTTCTAAAATAACTCGAGAATTCTAAAACCATATCAAACGAACTCCGATTTGAGTGATTTAAGTGGACATGCGATCGGGTCGTCGAGATCAGCCAGAAACGCCCACTACCGCCGCCGAATCCACCACTACAATTGCCGGAAAACTTAAATAGTTTCCGAAAAAACTCCATTTTATGGTTACAGTTTTCTAGTTAAAAACATGACTTCCCATCCTCTGATAGAAATTCTGATCGGTGGAAACTTCATTTATATATCATGATCACTCAGTTAAAATATTAGACTAATCCGACGGTTAGATCTCTGGGAATCGTGGTGTCTTTATGGGCTATTTTCTCAAAAAGGGGAATAGGAGAAGTGTGTGTTTTTGATGGTGTAGGCTATGGTTTAGAGATGGGTGAAAATGGAAAGGATTAGGGTTTAAGGGATATTTATACTCCCTTTACCCCATGGACCTTAGGCCCATATTTCCTTTTTGGTCCATATTTAATTTTATCTAATTAGCCTACTTATCCTTCTAACAAAAACATACCTTTGGCGTTTATTTATGAAATAACTCGAGAAGTCTAAAACCATATCAAACGAACTCCGATTTGAGTGATTTAAGTGGACATGCGACCGGTTCGCCGAGATCAGTCAGAGCCGCCCACTACCGTCGCCGAATCCACCACTACAGTTGCCAGAAAACTAAAATAGTTTCCGAAACAACTCCATTTTATAGTTTCAGTTTTCTAGTTAAAAACATAACTTCCCAACCTCTGGTATAAGTTCTGATCGGTGGAAACTTCATTTATATATCATGATCACTCAGTAAAAATTTTAGACTAATCCGACGGTTAGATCTCCGGGAATCGTGGTGTCTTTATGGGCTATTTTCTCAAAAATGGAAATAGGAGAAGTGTGTGTTTTTGATGGTGTAGGGTATGGTTTAGACATGGATGAAAATGTAAAGGATTAGGGTTTAAGGGATATTTAAACTCCCTTTTGCCCATGGACCTTAGGCCCATATTTCCTTTTTGATCAATAATTAATTTCATCTAATTATCCTGCTTATCCTTCCATCTTTATTATTTTATTATTTCTCTACTAACTCAAAAAAACTTTTCTACCATAAATAAATAATATATGAAATATTATTCTTAGAAATTTAAGGATGTTACAAGTCTACCTACCATACAAGAGGTTCAGTCGTCGATACCTGCTTAGTCCTTGTAAAGGGAATAATTCTTGTATTCACATCCTTCCTTTAGCATCCTGACTTACTGGTTTATCCTTTGTCTTACAACAAACGAGTTACGCCAATTAGTCTTAACTTTCTTAAGTAGCTTGTCCATGAAGTCCTCAATGATACGCTTTCCTAACAAAAATATGTCTTTGACGTTTATTTCTGAAATAAATCGAGAATTCTAAAACCATATCAAACGAACTGCGATTTGAGTGATTTAACTGGGACATTCGACCGGGTCACCGAGATCAGCCAGAGTCGCCCACTACAGCCGCCGAATCCACCACTACAGTTGCCTCAAAACTGAAGTAGTTTCCGAAAAAACTCAATTTTATGGTTACAGTTTTCTAGTTAAAAACATGACTTCCCACCCTCTGATAGATGTTCTGATTGGTGGAATCTTCATTTATATATCATTATCACTCATTTAAAATTTGAGACTAATCCGACGGTTAGATCTCCTGGAATCGTGGTGTCTTGATTTTCTCTAAAAAGGGAATAGGAGAAGAGTGTGTTTTTGAGGGTGTAGGCTATGGTTTAGAGATGGATGAAAATGGAAAGGATTAGGGTTTAAGGGATATTTATACTCCCTTTAACCCATGGACCTTAGGCCCATATTTCCTTTTTGGTCCATAATTAATTTCATCTAATTAGCCTGCTTAACCTTTCATCTTTAGTAGTTTATTATTTCTCTACTAACTCAAATAAACTTTTCCACCATAAATAAATAATATATGAAATATTATTCTTAGAAATTTCAGGATGTTACAAGTCTACCTACCTTATAAGTGGTTCCGTCCTCGAAACCAGCTTAGTCCTTGTGAAAGGAATACTTCCTGTATTCACATACTTACTTTAGCATCCTGACTTACCGGTTTATCCTTTGTCTTACAATCAACGATTTATGTCATTAGTCTTAACTTTTTTAAGTAGCTTGTCCATAAAGTCCTCGAGGATACGCTTTTCTAACAAAAACGCACCTTAGAGGTTTATTTCTGAAATAACTCGAGAAGTCCAAATATCAAACGAACTCCTATTTGAGTGAGTTAAGTGTACATGTGAACGGGTCGCCGAGTTCAGCCATAGCCGCTCACTACTGCCGCCGAACCCACCACTTCAGTTGCCGGAAAACTGAAATAGTTTCCGGAAAAAACTCCATTTTTATTGTTACAGTTTGCTAGTTAAATATATGACTTCCCAACCTCTGATAGATGTTTTTATATGTGGAAATCTTCATTAATATAACATGAACACTCTGTTAAAATTTGAGAACAATCCAACTTTTAGATCTCCGGGAATCGTCGTGTCATTGTGGGCTATTTTCTCAAAAATGGGAATACGAGAAGTGTGTGCTTTTGATGATGGATGAAAATGGAAAGAATTAGGGTTTAAGGGATATTTATACTCCCTTAAGCCCATGGAACATAGGCCCTTATTTCCTTTTTGGTCAATAATTAATTTCATCTAATTAGCCTTCTTATCTTTCCATCTTTATTATTTTATTATTTCTCTACTAACTCAAGTTAACTTTTCCACCATAAATAAATAATATATTTAATATTATTCTTAGAAATTTCAGGAAGTTACAAGTCTACCTACCTTATAAGTGTTTCCGTCCTCGAAACCTGCTTAGTCCTTTAGCATCCTGACTTACCGGTTTATCCTTTGTCTTACAATCAACGATTTATGTCATTAGTCTTAACTTTTTTAAGTAGCTTGTCCATGAAGTCCTCGATGATACGCTTTTCTAACAAAAAAGTACCTTTGAGGTTTATGTCTGAAATAACTCGAGAAGTCTAATTATCAAACGAACTCCTATTTGAGTGATTTAAGTGGACATGTGAACGGGTCGCCGAGATCAGCCATAGCCGCTCTGTACTGCCGCCAAATCCACCACTTCAGTTGCCGGAAAACTGAAATAGTTTTCCGGAAAAACTCCATTTTTATTGTTACAGTTTGCTAGTTAAAAATATGACTTCCCAACCTTTGATAGATGTTTTGATAGGTGGAAATCTTCATTAATATAACATGAACAATCAGTTAAAATTTGAGACCAATCCGACGGTTAGATCTCTGGGAATCGTCGTGTCATTATGTGCTATTTTCTCAAAAAAGGGAATAGGAGAACTTGCTTAGTCCTTGTAAAAGGAATACTTCCTGTATTCACATCCTTCCTTTAGCATCCTGACTTATCTGTTTATCCTTTATCTTACAATCAACGAGTTACGTCAATTAGTGTTAACTTTTTGAAGTAGCTTTTCCATGAAGTCCTCGATGATACGCTTTTCTAACAAAAACATACCTTTGACGTTTATTTATGAAATAACTCGAGAGGTCTAAAACCATATCAAATGAATTCCGATTTGAGTGATTTATGTGGACATGCGACCGGGTGACCGAGTTCAGCCAGGGCCGCCCACTACCGACGCCGAATCCACCACTACAGTTGCGGGAAAACTGAAATAGTTTCCGAAAAACACCCTTTTATGGTTACAAATTTCTAGTTAAAAACATGACTTCCCAACCTCTGATACAAGTTATGATCGGCAGAAACTTCATTTATATATCATGAACGCTCAGTTAAAATTTGAAACTAATCCGACGGTTAGATCTTCGGGAATCGTGGTGTCTTTATGTGATATTTTCTCAAAAAAGGGAATAGGAGAAGTGTGTTTTTGATGGTGTAGGCTATGGTTTAGAGATGATTGAAAATGGAAAGGATTAAGGTTTAAGGGATATTTAAACTCCCTTTAGCTCATAGGCCCATATTTCCTTTTTGGTCCATAATTAATTTCATCTAATTAGTCTGCTTTTCCTACAATCTTTATTATTTTATTATTTCCCTACTAACTCAAAAAAACTTTTCCACCATAAATAAATAATATATGAAATTTTATTCTTAGAAATTTCAGGTTGTTACATGTCTACCTAACTTATAAGAGGTTTGGTCCTCCAAACCTTCTTTGTGCTTGTAAAAGGAATACTTCCTGTATTCACATCCTTCCTTAAGCATCCTGACATACCGGTTTATCCTTTGTCTTACAATCAACGAGTTACGTCAATTAGTCTTAACTTTCTTAATTAGCTTGTCCATGAAGTCCTCGATGATACGCTTTTCTAACAAAAACATACCTTTGACATTTATTTCTGAAATAACTCGAGAAGTCTTAGGGGGTGTTTGGTAGAAGGGTTTGATTGGGGAGAAATGAAATTAGAAATATTTCTTTTGTTTGTTTTCCACTTTTCATTTCTATTTCTCTTTCTATTTCTCTAAAACTAGAGAATTCCATTTCTCTTTAAAACAAAGAGAAATCCATTTCTCAGCAGCCTCCTCATAGCATGTCACCACCCCGTCTCCGGCCACCACCCCGTCTCCGGCCACCACCTCGTCTCCAAGTCTGCAACCGCCACCTCGTCTCCAAGTCTGCAACCACCACCCCGTCTCCGCCGTTCGCAGTGGTGAACACAGAGATGGTAACCGGTTGTAGGTTGCAGGTGGTACGGGTGAACGGAGATTAGGGTTTCAAGTGGTGGTTCGTGGTAGGTTAGGGTTTTCAGATGGTCGGGTGATTGTGGTCGCAGGTGGGTGACAGTGGTGGTGGAAATCGTCGGTGGTCGCAGGTGGCTTCTGATTATCATCATCATCGCCACCACAACCACCACCACAAAATCTCCAAAGAGGCAGTGATGACAGATCTGAGCCTCCTTTTTCTATATCTTATGTTCCAAAAATTTGAATCTTTTTAATTTCTTGTGTACTGTGGTTGAAGAAGGGGATTTGGTGGCGGCAGCCGGTGGTGGTGGGCTGTGGTTGAAGAAAGGGCTGTGGTGGTGGTGCTGGTGGTGTGGGGCTGTGGTGGTGGGGCTGGTGGTGGTGGTGGGGCTGTGGTGGTGGTGCTGTTGGTGGTGGGGCTGCGGTGGTGAGTGGTGTCAGGTTGGGTGGAGGTGGGGTTGGGTATGGTAGAGTTTTCTGTTTATTTTCTCGTGTACCAAACAAGAGAAATGATTCTCATTCTCCATACCAATTCTCTTTCTCTACAATTCCATTTCCATTTCTATTTTCTCTACTTTTCCATTCTCTGTACCAAACACCCCCTTAAACCATATCAAAAGAACTCCAACTTGATTGATTTTAGTGGACATGCGATCGGGTCACCGAAATCAGCCAGAGCCCCCACTACCGCCACCGAATCCACCACTACAGTTGCCGGAAAACGTAAATAATTTCCGAAAAACTCCATTTTATGGTTACAGTTTTCTATTTTTAAACATGACTTCCCAACCTCTGATAGAACTTCTGATTGGTGGAAACTTCATTTATATATCATGATCACTCAGTTAAAATTTGAGACTAATCTGATGGTTAGATCACCTGGAATCGTGGTATCTTTATGGGCTATTTTCTCAAAAAAGGGAATAGGAGAAGTGTATATTTTTGATGGTGTAAGCTATGGTTTAGAGATGGATGAAAATGGAAAGGATTAGGGTTTAAGGGATATTTATACTCCCTTTAGCCCATGGACCTTAGGCCCGTATTTCATTTTTGATCCATAATTAATTTCATCTAATTAGCCTGCTTATCTTACCATCTTTATTATTTTATTATTTCTCTACTAACTCAAATAAACTTTTCCACCATAAATAAATAATATATGAAATATTATTCTTAGAAATTTCAGGATGTTACAATTCTACATACCTTATAAGAGGTTCCGTCCTCAAACCCTGCTTAGTCCTTGTAAAAGGAATACTTCCTGTATTCACATCCTTCCTTTAGCATCCTGACTTACCGGTTTATCCTTTGACTTACAATCAACGAGTTATGTCAATTAGTCTTAACTTTCTTTAGTAGCTTGTCCATGATGTCCTCGATGATACGCTTTTCTAACAAAAACATACCTTTGACGTTTATTTCTGAAATAACTCGAGAAGTCTAAGACCATATCAAACGAACTTCGATTTGAGTGATTTAAGTGGACATGCGACCGGGTCGCCGAGATCAGCCATAGCCGCCCACTACCGCCGCAGAACCCACCACTACAATTTTCGGAAAACTGAAATAGTTTCCAAAAAAACTCCCTTTTATGGTTACAGTTTCCTGGTTAAAAGATTGACTTCCCAACCTCTAATAGAAGTTTTGATAGGTGGAAACTTCATTTATATATCATGATTACTCAGTTAATATTTGAGACTAATACGACGGTTAGATCTCCAGGAATCGTGGTGTCTTTATGGGCTATTTTCTCAAAAAGGGAATAGGAGAAGTGAGTGTTTTTTATGGTGTAGGCTATAGTTTTGAGATGGATGAAAATGGAAAGGATTAGGATTTAAGTGATATTTATACTCCCATTAGCCCATGGACCTTAGCCCCATATTTCCTTTTTGATCCATAATTAATTTCATCTTATTTTCCTTCTTATCCTTCTATCTTTATTATTTTATTATATATCTACTAACTCAAGTTAACTTTTCCACCTTAAATAAATAATATATTAAATTTTTTTCCTAGAACTTTCAATATGTTACAAGTCTACCTTCCTTATAAGAGGTTCAGTCCTCGAAACCTGCTTAGTCCTTGTAAAAGGAATACTTCCTGTATCACGTCCTTCCTTTAGCATCCTTATTTACCGGTTGATCCTTTGTCTTACAATCAACGAGTTATGTCAATTAGTCTTAACTTTCTTAAGTAGCTTGTCCATGAAGTCCTCGATGATACGCTTTTCTAAGAAAAACATACCTTTGACGTTTATATCTTAAATAACTCGAGAAGTCTAAAACCATATTAAACAAACTCCGATTTGAGTGATTTAAGTGGACATGCGACCGGGTCGCCGAGATCAGCTAGAGCGGCCCAATACCGCTGCCGAATCCACCACTACAGTTGCCGGAAAAATGAAATAGTTTCCGAAAAACTCCATTTTATGGTTACAGTTTTCTAGTTATAAACATGACTTCCCATCCTCTGATAGAAGTTCTGATCGGTGGAAACTTCATTTATATATCATGATCACTCAGTTAAAATTTTAGACTAATCCGATGTTTTGATCTCCAGGAATCGTCGTGTCTTTATGGGCTATTTTCTCAAAAAAGGGAATAGGAGAAGTGTGTGTTTTTTACGGTGTAGGCTATGGTTTAGAGATGGATGAAAATGGAAAGGATTAGGGTTTAAGGGAAATTTATACTCACTATAGCCCATGGACCTTAGGCCCATATTTTCTTTTTGTTCCATAATTAATTTCATCTAATTAGCCTGCTTATCCTTCCATCTTTATTATTTTATTAGTTCTCTACTAACTAAAAAAACTTTTCCTCCATAAATAAATAATATATGAAATATTATTCTTAGAAATTTCAGGATGTTACAAGTCTACCTACCTTATATGAGGTTCGGTCCTCGACACCTCCTTATTCCTTGTAAAAGGAATACTTCATGTATTCACATACTTCCTTAAGCATTCTTGCTTACTGGTTTATCCGTTGTCTTAAAATTAACGAGTTATGTCAATTAGTCTTAACTTTCTTAAGTAGCTTGTCCATGAAGTCTTCGATGATACGCTTTTCTAACAAAAACATACCTTTAACGTTTATTTCTGAAATAACTAGAGAAGTCTTATACCATATCAAACGAACTCCAACTTGATTGATTTTAGTGGACATGCGACCGGGTCGACGAGTTCAGCCAGTTCTGCCCACTACCGCCGCCTAATCCACCACTACAATTTCCGCAAAACTGAAATAGTTTCCGAAAAAACTGAATTTTATGGTTATAGTTTTCTAGTTAAAAACATGACTTCCCAACCTCTGAGAGAAGTTCTGATCGGTGGAAACTTCATTTATATATCATGATCAATCAATTAAAATTTGAGACTAATCCGACGGTTAGATCTCCGGGAATCGTGGTGTCTTTTTGGGCTATTTTCTCAAAAAAGGGAATAGGAGAAGTGTGTGTTTTTTATGGTGTAGGCTATGGTTTAGAGATGGATGAAAATGGAAAGGATTAGGGTTTAAGGGATATTTATACTCCCTTTAGCCCATGGACCTTAGGCCCATATTTCCTTTTTGGTTCATAATTAATTTCTGTCACACCCTAAAAATCCACTAACGGAGTTTAACGTCAGAGGGTGTGAACTAACAGGATCGGAATAATTAGTTATAATCAAACCATAAAACAAAATTTCAAAACCATGAAAACGTTTATGAGTAATTTAACGCGGAGCGTAAAACCATAGCAAACAATGTTACGTCACGCAGGACGACTTAATACCCAATGATAATAGTTTAAAATAAGTTTTTCATAATTAAAAATGTTTCAAGCAATGCATGTTCCTAAACCGCGCGCCCGCCTCGGCTACCTGAGAACAACATACTAAAAGTGTCAACACAAGGTTGGTGAGTTCACAAGTTATATAAAAATAAAGCATTTAGCGTTTGCGTTCAGCGGTTTGCGTTACAGCGTTTTGCGTTACAAGATAGTGTTATGTCAATTATATATCAATAGTTAGCTAGCCTATAAAACAAGTATCACTAAGTGTTCGACACCGAAGCTGACTGTTTATCATTTGCCTTGCCACCAGGTCATCCAGACCATGGTATGTGTTTAGCCAAGATTACACCCACTCGACCTCCAGTCGAGTTTAGCGTTGGGTGGGGTTTGTCAAACCCAGTAGTACTACTCAACAGTGACTCGCTATTATCCAAATATTAACCGGTTCGATGTTATGAAGGACATTAGTTATTGCGTTTGCCACTTAGTCTTTACAAGTGATATATAATCTATATTAACAAAATCTTAAATGCGTTCCGGAGTATGTTATCTCCCCCAAGTGAAAAGCGTTTAAAAAGTTTAAAAGGGGAGAGTGAAACTCACTGTTTGCGAAGAAATTCCCAAATTAAATCACCAAGATACGCGTCACAGAAAAACTCTCTCTAGCGTTCTAAAACAACAAAGAGATTTCTCTAAGTGTCGGAATATTATCGAGTCTCTAGACCCGGCACATAATACCTATGCACATAACATGTTTCGTGTTTCGTTTGTGAATCGTGTGTGACTTTAACAAATGTATCTGTGATACGTTACATGTGTAAGCAATAATTTACGTGTCATGTATTCATAAAGTACATCACTAGCAATTACTCCCCGTAAGGGCAATTTGGTCAAATCATGAGAATTAACTAGCCATTATTCCCCGCAAGGGCAATTTGGTCAAAACCTAACAATTATATAGCAAGTATCATGTATCATGCATTTTCACAAAACTCAGCAGTTAGTTTCACCGAGACAGAAATTCTAGTTGAAAGATTGTACAATTCCACCGATCATAGCATCTCAATTAATTTACCAAAAATCATCACAAAAGCACATATGTCTTAGGTTTCCAGAACATATTTTATTATACTTTTATTCCACATAGGTTTCTCCCAATCATCAAATCATTACAGCGAACTTATAACAGTCAAATTCATGCGCAACAGAAATTTATTTGAAATTCCCGTTAAAAGAAAAATCCAATAAATGCAAGACCACTTGGGTTAGGTTCCTAACTCAATAAGTCAACTTCCAGAAGTGGAACCAACCGAATTGGTTTCGTAGTTCATGAGATATAACATTTACAAAACAACCTAACAGCAGGTCAAACAGCTCAGCTTTGCACAACGTTTTTGTAAAATCATAAAAGTTAACCTTTACTTGTCCAAAAATTACAAGTTTACTGTAGTATCAATAATCTCAACAAATTTTCAAATTTACACTTCGTTACAGTCAATTAAACATCAATAACACAATCTGTCCAGAAACTGTTTGCATCCAAACTCCACATATTAACTATCTATGAACCATAATTCATTCATATAACACTCTAGACTCCATAATCACTATCCATGCACATCAATTACACATTACATACATGATTAGGGTTTTTGTTTGAACTCAAATCAAAGACACAAACAATTAACATGTAACAATATCTAATCTAGTTATCAAATTATCATCCAATCAACAACAATCATATTAACTACATATACACATAAAATCGGCTTTTAGTGTTTTCAATAAACCCATTAAACATCAAAATCAAGTATAAAAGATGCATAGGATAGTCGATTATACCTTCCTAGCACCTTAATCTTCAATCAAGAGCTTGAGATTGAGTTTATGTATGTGTGTGTATGTCGACGGCAGCCAAGGAGCCAAGGGGAAAGTTCAGATCGGGATTTTGGAAGAGAAAGAAATAATGAGTTAGGGTTTTAGGTTTATTATTATTTATAATAATATATGTTACACTCAAGTCCCTCAACTTTCAATTATTGTTTTTCTAGCTTAATTAACTAGTTCTAGTACATTGAGTTAACGTTTATAACAACGTTATTACATAACACATAAGTCTAACACATAATTATCACATGATTACTGTTTTGACGTTTTTCGTTTATTCACCAATCGTTTGCGTCAACTCGTTTGCGTTTCGGTGCAATTCCCGAAAGACTACACATGTAGTAAGCGTTAAGCGTCATTTAAACCCTAGTTTAAATGTAACGAGGTGTGCGTTATAGATTCAGGGATCTTAAGTTTGAATTGACGGAGTTGAGTTAACGGAGTTAACCTGAAATTGACGATTGTCACATCATTCCCATGTTAAAGAATTTTCGTCCCGAAAATTTAAGTCAAGTCGTGATGAGTGTCTGAAAAAGTAAGAAAATTTTCAGTTTGTCATATCATCCCCTAGTAGAAAGAAATTTCGTCCCGAAATTTAATTCATACCTCCGGTGATTTCTGACAGTTTGCCGGGTTTCTCGGTTTATAGTGTTTGGTCAGCCCTTCAAAAAGGTGAGGATACTTTTTCATCATTTGATCCTCGGGTTCCCACGTGAACTCCGGTCCACGTCTCGAGTTCCAACAAACCTTAACGATTGGAATTTTGCTGTTCTTGAGCGTTTTGGTTTCCCAATCCAAAACTTCGACTGGTTCTTCAATGAAACGTAACTGTTCATCAACTTGTAGTTCCTCCAAAGGGACTACTTGGGGTTCATCAGATAGGCATTTCTTCAAATTGGACACGTGGAATACATTGTGTACGCCACTGAGTTCCGTTGTTAGGTCCATTCGGTACGCCACCGGACCAATGCGCTCAGTTTTTCGATAGGGACCAACATATCGTGGGTTGAGTTTGTTTCGCTTTCCAAAGCCAACCACACCTTTCCAAGGTGAGACTTTAAGTAACACTTGGTCATTCACTTGAAATTCGAGAGGCTTTTGGCGCTTGTCGGCGTAACTCTTTTGGCGATCTCGTGCTGCTGCCATGCGATTTCGGATTTGAACAATCTTTTCCGAAGTTTCGAGTACCAGTTCTGGACCAGTGATTTGGCTGTCACCCGCCTCTGCCCAGCAGAGTGGTGATCGACACTTCCGTCGGTACAGCACTTCAAACGGCGCTGCTTTAATACTTGCGTGGTAGCTGTTATTATACGAAAACTCTACCAAAGGTAAGTGAGGTTCCCAACTCTTTCCGAAATCCAATACGCATGCACGCAACATATCCTCCAGGGTCTGAATAGTTCGTTTACTTTGGCCATCCGTCTGAGGATGGTATGCTGTGCTCATATCAAGACGGGTGCCTAGTGCGCTTTGTAGTGACTTTCAAAAGTGCGAAGTGAAACGAGAATCTCGATCAGAAATGCTTGAGACAGGCACTCCGTGTCTAGACACTACTTCCTTCATGTAGACGCGAGTCAGTCTCTCCATTTTGTCTGATTCCTTAATCGCAAAGAAGTGTGCAGATTTAGTCAACCGGTCAACGATCACCTTGATGGTATCGCATCCCGTCGGTGTCTTAGGTAAACCCGTGATAAAATCCATTGAGATGTGTTCCCATTTCCACATTGGGAGTTCCGGTTGTTGCAGTAGACCAGATGGTTTCTGGTATTCTATCTTGACTCTGGCACAGGTCAAGCATTTGCTCACGTAGGTGGCAATGTCGGCTTTCATGTTCGGCCACCAGTAAAGTGCCTTTAAATCATGATACATTTTATCTGAGCCAGGGTGGATAGAATATCGGGACTTGTGTGCTTCGTCCATCACCAGGGTTCTCAACTCTCCGAACCGTGGAACCCAAATCCGGTTCTAAAAATATCGGACCCCGTCCGATCTGGTTTCAAGTTGCTTGTTCATGCCCCGCATGAGTTCCGATGGAAGATTATCATCTTTCAAAGCTTCAAGTTACGCCTCGCGAATCTGGTCGGGTAAGTTTGCATGAATCGTGAGTTGCAATGCTCGCACTCGTCTGGGCTTATCTGTTTCTTTTCTACTGTGGGCGTCGGCCACTACATTGGGCTTGCCAGGGTGGTACTTGATGGCACAATCATAATCCTTGAGCAGCTCGACCCAACGACGCTGTCGCATGTTCAACTCCTTCTGATAGTAGATATGCTGGAGACTCTTGTGGTCGGTGTAAATGGTAAACTTGGTACCGTACAAGTAATGCCTCCATATCTTAAGGGCAAACACCACAGCTCCGAGTTCCAAATCATGGGTCGTGTAGTTCTTCTCGTGAACCCGTAGTTGTCGAGAGGCGTAAGCTATAACCTTCTCGAGTTGCATCAGCACACAACCGAGACCTTGTATAGATGCGTCACAGTGTACCTCAAAATTTTCCGTTCCCTCGGGGAGGGCTAGAATAGGGGCGCTACAGAGTTTGGTTTTCAACAGTTGAAAAGCGGATTCTTGCGCGCCACCCCAATTGTACTTAGTGCCTTTGTGAGTCAAAGCGGTGAGGGGTTGAGCAATCTTTGAAAATCCCTCGATGAAACGTCGGTAGTAGCCGGCCAGTCATAGGAATTGCCACACCTCAGTCAGAGTCTTAGGTGCTTCCCAGTTTTTGATGGCCTCTACCTTACCGGGATCGACATGGATACCATTCTCGTTGATCACATGTCCTAAAAATTGAAGCTCGCGAAGCCAAAACTCACATTTTGAGAGTTTAGCATACAGTTGTTCCTTCTTCAATAATTCCAGAATTACCCTTAAGTCTAAGAGTTGGCTAAAGGCTTTCGACACAAAACTCCTATCAGCTCCAGTGTCAAACAATACAGAAGCAAAACAATCGTTCACAAGGAACTTACCAGTCACCACGTGCGGATCATTGCGTGCTTGACCCGACCCAATTACAAAAGCTCTTCCTTTGCCATTGCTTCCACAACTACTGCCACTTCCATTACCTCCATTGTTGTCATTCTGTTTCAGCTTGGGACAATCTTTCCTGAAATAACCTTCCTGCCCACATTCGAAACATCCCTTCGTCGTCATAGGTGGCTTAGGAGTACCCATTGCCGCAAGGTCTCCTCTACATTCCTTTGCCTGGTGACCCATCTTTCCGCATCTCTGACTCTTGACACGGTCACACGGGCCAACATGATGATAGTTGCACCTATTGCACTTCGGATATTTCCCAGCATATCAACTCGAACCTTGCCCGCTACCGTTGTTATTGTTGTTGTGATTCTGATTGTTGAAGCTTCGAGTGAATTCGGGCTTGCGGTAGTGTTGTTGCTGTGGGAGGTTCGAGGATGAGGATCTGGTGTTGTCAAACTTCCTCTTTCCGCTGCTCGGGTTGCTGTTGCTGTTGTTGTCATTACTCGGGTTGTCACGGGTTCTAGTGGTTGAACCCCTAGGTGGTAACGCACCTTGGGTCACAACTTGATACGTCAGTTTTTGAGCTAAACGGATCGCCTGTTGAATCATGGCTGGTCTGGAAGACGTCACCATGCCCTGAATCTGCGGTGCTAACCCATCAATATACATTTCAATCCTCTTACTCGGCGGATCTACCATCCGTAGACACATCACCGCTAGCTCGTGAGAACGGGTAGTGTAGGCTTCGATCTCTGAGCCCACCATCTTCAGTGACCAAAATTCTGACTCTAACTTCGAAATCTCTTCTCTCGGACAATACTCTTTTCGCATCATGTTTTTGAACTCCTCCCAGTTCATCGCGTTAGCCAATTCTAATCCAAGGATCTGCACGTTCGAATTCCACCAAGTGAGAGCAGAATCCTCAAGTGTTCCAGCAGCGAATTTGACCCTACTGGCTGGGGGACAATTACACATCTCAAATGCCGACTCGGCCTTCTAAGCCCAACGCAGGAAGCCTATAGCTCCCTCAGTGCCCTTAAACGAACTGGGCTTGCAGTCAAGGTAGTTCTTAAAGGTACACGTTCCACTTGGACCTCCAGCTTGATTCTGAACGTGTGCGGCTAGAGCGACCGCCGCATGGTCGTTCATCAGAGTTTGGAGTTCAGCTGCAGTCAAGTTGATGTTACAACGTCCGTGTCCAGCGTTTCTTCCAGCCATTTCCTAGAATCACAGTGTAAAATGTTAAACATGAATTTTTCTTTCATATACAACACACCATACATGTAATAAAAAGATAGGTAAGAAAGAAATAAGAAACAACATCACATCACAACGATATAATAATCTAATTAATAATTCATGATTAAAACCATTCTATTCGCTACAAAGTATTTCCAATCAATCCTTAAAATCATAGAAAATAATAGTTTGGATGAAGACAACCCCTCCATCTAAGTGTCATCATCACTAGATGTCATCATCTGAGGACACCTCTGAGTGTGCCTCTTCCTCAGCCGGTTCTTCCTCTGGTTCTTCTTCGGGTTCCTCCTCGGGATCCTCCTTAGGCTCCTCTTCGAGATCTTCTTCAGGTTCCTCTTCAGGCTCTGCCTCAGGTTCGGCCTCAGGCTCTGCCTCAGGTTCGGCTGCGTTCTGAGCAAGTTGCATTTATAAGACATCGCAGCGCTCTAGATCTATCTCGGTTCGAGTCCTTGCTACTTGGAGTTGCTCTTGCATGTCTATCATCTCGGCTTGCATCTTTCTCATAATTTTCATCTGTTGATCACTAGCCTCTTGCATTTCCTTCATTGTCGCTGCCATGCGGGCAATCTCCTCCTTAGTCTCGGTTCCGTCTTTTAACAGTCCAGAAACGTTCGATCTCGTATAGCGCATGTAACCCACGTCACGCTCCAAGCATGAAACAACAGCTGCGAGAACTCGCTCTACAGGTTCGGTTATGGGTGGTAGGGTGTTGGGATAAGCAGGGTGGTTCGGGTAAGGTAACCGGGTGAAATTGTTCGCGATAGACCATACGTCTGATCATGTTAGGGTACCAATCCCAGCTAACTTCGTTTTCGTACATGCCTCCGGATAAGCGGTACCTCTTCGGTGCGGGAGCTTCGAGTTCCGGGACTACTCGGGGTGGCGATGCGGTAGGTAACTGCGGTTCCTTCCCGTGAGCATGAGTCATCGGATCAGATTATGATGAGGGTAGCGTCGACATTCTTAAAGGTAAGCCGTGTATGCGCGCGCGTATGAGTGAAAGAGGTAAAGAGATAAGATAACAAAGACTACACAAATATATACAGTGCGTATCATGATAACTAATGGGTCGTCGCGGTTATAGTCTAGTATGCATGCAGCTTCTAGTTCGCTATAACCAATGGCTCAGATACCAATCTGTCACACCCTTAAAATCCACTAACGGAGTTTTACCGTCAGAGGGTGTGAACTAACAGGATGGGAATCATTAGTTATAATCAAACCATAAAACAAAATTTCAAAACCATGAAAACGTTTACGAGTAATTTAATGCGGAAGCGTAAAACCATAGCAAACAATGTTACGTCACGCAGGACGACTTAAAACCCAATGATAATAGTTTAAAATAAGTTTTTCATAATTAAAAATGTTTCAAGCAATGCATGTTCCTAAACCACGCGCCCGCCTCGGCTACCTGAGAATAACATACTAAAAGTGTCAACACAAGGTTGGGGAGTTCACAAGTTATATAAAAATAAAGCGTTTAGCGTTTGCGTTCAGCGGTTTACGTTAAGCGTTTTGCGTTACAGCGTTTTGCGTTACCAGATAGTGTTATGTCAATTATATATCTATAGGTAGCTAGCCTATAAAACAAGTATCACTAAGTGTTCGACACCGAAGCTGACTGTTATCATTTGCCTTGCCACCAGGTCATCCAGACCATGGTATGTGTTTAGCCAAGATTACACCCACTCGACCTCCAGTCAAGTTTAGCGTTGGGTGGGGTTGTCAAACCCAGTAATACTACTCAACAGTGACTCGCTATTATCCAAATATTAACCGGTTCGATGTTATGAAGGACTTTAGTTATTGCGTTTGCCACTTAGTCTTTACAAGTGATATATAATCTATATTAACAAAATCTTAAATGCGTTCCGGAGTATGTTATCTCCCCCAAGTGAAAAGCGTTTAAAAAGTTTAAATGGGGAAAGTGAAACTCACTGTTTGCGAAAAAATTCCCAAATTAAATCACCAAGATGCGCATCACAGAAAAACTCTCTCTAGCTTTCTAAAACAACAAAGAGATTTCTCTAAGTGTTGGAATATTATCGAGTCTCTAGACCCGGCACATAATACCTATGCACATAACATGTTTCGTGTTTCGTTTATGAATCGCGTGTGACATTAACAAATGTATTTGTGATACGTTACATGTGTAAGCAATTATTTACGTGTCATGTATTCATAAAGTACATCACTAGCAATTACTCCCCGTAAGGGCAATTTGGTCAACACATAACAATTAACTAGCCATTATTCCCCATGAGGGCAATTTGGTCAAATCATGACAATTAACTAGCCATTATTCCCCACAAGGGCAATTTGGTCAAAACATAATAATTATATAGCAAGTATAATGTATCATGCATTTTCACAAAACTCAGCAGTTAGTTTCACCGAGACAGAAATTGTACTTGAAAGATTGTACTATTCCACTGATCATAGCATCTCAATTAATTTACCAAAAATCATCACAAAAGCAAATATGTCTTAGGTTTCCAGAACATCTTTTATTATATTTTTATTCCACATAGGTTTCTCACAATCATCAAATCATTACAGCAAACTTATAACAGTCAAATTCATGCGCAATAGAATGTTATTTGAAATTCCCGTTAAACGAAAAATTCAATAAATGCAAGACCACTTGGGTTAGGTTCTTAACTCAATAAGTCAACTTCCAGAAGTGGAACCAACCCAATTGGTCTCGTAGTTCATGAGATATAACATTTACAAAACAACCTAACAGCAGGTCTAACAGCTCAGCTTTGCACAACGTTTTTGTAAAATCATAAAAGTTAACCTTTACTTGTCCAAAAATTACAAGTTTATATTCTTTAGAAAATAGACTCAACCTAGTTTACTGTAGTATCAATAATTTCAACCAATTTTCGCATTTACACTTCGTTACAGTCAATTAAACATCAATAACACAATCTGTCCAGAAACTGTTTTCATCCAAACTCAACATATTAACTATCTATTAACCATAATTCATTCATATAACACTCTAGACTCCATAATCACTATCCATGCACATCAATTACACATTAATTACATGATTAGGGTTTTTGTTTGAACTCAAATCAAAGACACAAGCAATTAACATGTAACAATATCCAATCTAGTTATCAAATCATCATCCAATCAACAATAATCATATTAACTACATATACACATAAAATCGGCTTTTAGACTTTTCAATTAACCCATTAAACATCAAAATCAAGTATAAAGGATGCATAGGATAGTCGATTATACCATCCTAGCACCTTAATCTTCAATCAAGAGCTTGAGATTGAGTGTATGTATGTGTGTGTATGTTGACGGCAGCCAAGGAGCCAAGGGGAAAGTTCCGATCGGGATTTTGGAAGAGAAAGAAATAATGAGTTAGGGTTTTAGGTTTAGTATTATTTATAATAATATATGTTACACTCAAGTCCCTCAACTTTCAATTGTTGTTTTTCTAGCTTAATTAACTAGTTCTAGTACATTGAGTTAACGTTTATAACAACGTTATCACATAACAAATAAGTCTAACACATAATTATCACATAATTACTGTTTTAACGTTTTTCGTTTATTCACCAATCGTTTGTGTCAACTCGTTTGCGTTTCGATGCAATTCCCGAAAGACTACACATGTAGTAAGTGTTAAGCGTCATTTAAACCCTAGTTTAAATGTACGAGGTGTACGTTATAGATTCAGTGATCTTAAGTTTGAATTGACGGAGTTGAGTTAACAGAGTTAACCTGAAATTGACGATAGTCACAATTTCATCTAATTAGCCTTCTTATCCTTCTATCTTTATTATTTTATTATATATCTACTAACTCAAGTTAACTTTTCCACCATAAATAAATAATATATTAAATATTATTCCTAAAAATTTCAGTATGTTGCATGTCTACCTTCCTTATAAGAGGTTCCGTCCTCGAAACCTGCTTAGTCCTTGTAAAAGGAATAATTCCTGTATCACAGCCTTCCTTTAGCGTCCTTACTTACCGGTTGATCCTTTGTCTTACAATCAACGAGTTATGTCAATTAGTCTTAACTTTCTTAAGTAACTTGTCCATGAAGTCCTCGATGATACGCTTTTCTTTCAAAAACATACCTTTGATGTTTATATCTGAAATAACTCGAGAAGGCTAAAACCGTATGAAACAAACTCTGATTTGAGTGATTTAAGTGGACATGCGACCGGGTCGCCGAGATCAGCCGGAGCCGCCCACTAACGCCGCCGAATCCACCACTACAGTTGCCGGAAAAGTGAAATAGTTTCCGAAAAAACTCCATTTTATGGTTACAGTTTTCTAGCTTAAAACATGACTTCCCAACCTTTGATAGAAGTTCTGATTGGTGGAAACTTCATTTATATATCATGATCACTCAGTTAAAATTTGAGTGTAATCCAACGGTTAATCACTTGGAATCGTGATGTCTTTATGGGCTATTTTCTCAAAAATGGGAATAGGAGAAGTGTGTGTTTTTGATGGTGTAGGCTATGGTTTTGAGATGGATGAAAATGGAAAGGATTAGGGTTTAAGTGATATTTATACTTCCTTTAGCCCATGGACCTTAGGCCCATATTTCCTTTTTAGACCATAATTAATTTCATATAATTAGCCTTCTTATCCTTCTATCTTTATTATTTTATTATATATCTACTAACTCAAGTTAACTTTTCCACCATAAATAAATAATATATTAAATATCTTTCCTAGAACTTTTAGTATGTTACAAGTCTACCTTCCTTATAAGTGGTTCCGTCCTCGAAACCTGCTTAGTCCTTGTAAAAGGAATACTTCCTGTATCACATCCTTCCTTTAGCATCCTTACTTACCGATTGATCCTTTGTCTCACAATCAGCGAGTTATATCAATTAGTCTTAACTTTCTTAAGTAGCTTGTCCATGAAGTCCTCGATGATACGCTTTTCTATAAAAAACATACCTTTGACGTTTATGTCTGAAATAACTCGAGAAGTCTGAACCATATCAAACAAACTCCGATTTGAGTGATTTAAGTGGACATGCGACCGGGTCGCCGAGATCAGCCAGAGCGGCCAAATACCGCGCCGAATCCACCACTACAGTTGCCGGAAAACTGAAATAGTTTTCAAAAAAACTCCATTTTATGGTTACAGTTTTCTAGTTAAAAACATGACTTCCCATCCTCTAATAGAAGTTCTGATCGGTGGAAACTTAATTTATATATCATGATCACTCATTTAAAATTTTAGAATAATCCGACGGTTAGATCTCCGGGAATCGTGGTGTCTTTATTGGCTATTTTCTCAAAAAAGGGAATAGGAGAAGTGTGTGTTTTTTATGGTGTAGGCTATGGTTTAGAGATGGATGAAAATGGAAAGGATTAGGGTTTAAGGGATATTTATACTCACTTTAGCCCATGGACCTTAGGCCCACATTTGCTTTTTGTTCCATAATTAATTTCATCTAATTAGCCTGCTTATCCTTCCATCTTTATTATTTTATTATTTCTCTACTAACTAAAAAAACTTTTCCACCGTAAATAAATAATATATGAAATATTATTCTTAGAAATTTCAGGATGTAACAAGTCTACCTACCTTATAAGAGATTCGGCCCTTGAAACCTCCTTAGTCCTTATGAAAGGAATACTTCCTGTATTCACATACTTCCTTAAGCATCCTGGCTTAATGGTTTATCCTTTGTCTTACAATCAACGAGTTATGTCAGTTAGTCTTAACTTTCTTAAGTAGCTTGTCCATGAAGTCCTCGATGATACGTTTTTCAAACAAAAACATACCTTTGACGTTTATTTCAGAAATAACTCGAGAAGTCTTAAACCATATCAAACGAACTCCGACTTGATTGATTTTAGTGGACATGCGACCGGGTCGCCGAGATCAGCCAGTGCCGCCCACTACTGCCGCCGAATCCACCACTACAATTGCCGCAAAACTGAAATAGTTTCCGAAAAATGTATTTTATGGTTACAGTTTTCTAGTTAAAAACATGACTACCCAACCTCTGAGAGAAGTTCTGATCGGTGGAACTTAATTTATATATCATGATCAATCTGTTAAAATTTCAGACTAATCCGACGGTTAGATCTCCGAGAATGGTGGTATATTTATGGGCTATTTTTTCAAAAAAAGGGAATAGGAGAACTGTGTGTGTTTTTTATGGTGTAGGCTATGGTTTAGAGATTGATGAAAATGGAAAGGATTAGGGTTTAAGTGATATTTATACTCACTTTAGCCCATGGACCTTAGGCCCATATTTGCTTTTTGTTCCATAATTAATTTCATCTAATTAGCCTGCTTATCCTTCCATCTTTATTATTTTATTATTTCTCTACTAACTAAAAAAACTTTTCCACCATAAATAAATAATATATGAAATATTATTCTTAGAAATTTCAGGATGTTACAAGTCTACCAAACTTATAAGAGGTTCGGTCCTCGAAACCTCCTTAGTCCTTGTAAAAGGAATACTTCCTGTATTCACATACTTCCTTAAGCATCTTGGCTTAATGGTTTATCCTTTGTCTTACAATCAACGAGTTATGTCAATTAGTCTTAACTTTCTTTAGTAGCTTGTCCATGAAGTCCTCGATGATACGCTTTTCTAACAAAAACGTGTGTGTTTTTTATGATGGATGAAAATGGAAAGAATTAGGGTTTAAGGGATATTTATACACCTTTAAGCTCATATAACTTAGGTCCATATTTCCTTTTTGGTCAATAATTAATTTCATTTAATTAGTCTACTTATCTTTTCATATTTATTATTTTATTATTTCTCTACTAACCCAAGTTAACTTTTCCACCATAAATAAATAATATATTAAATATTATTCTTAGAAATTTCAAGATGTTACAAGTCTACCTACCTTATAAGTGGTTCCGTCCTCCAAACCTGCTTAGTCTATGTAAAAGGAATACTTCTTGTATTCACATCCTTCATTTAGCATCCTGACTTATCGGTTTATCCTTTGTCTTACATTCAACGAGTTATGTCATTAGTCTTAACTTTCTTAAGTAGCTTGTCCATGAAGTCCTCGATGACACGTTTTTCAAACAAAAACATACCTTTGACGTTTATTTCTGAAATAACTCGAGAAGTCTTAAACCATATCAAACGAACTCCGACTTGATTGATTTTAGTGGACATGCGACCGGGTCGCCGAGATCAGCCAGTGCCGCCCACTACTGCCGCCGAATCCACCACTACAATTGCCGCAAAACTGAAATAGTTTCCGAAAAATGTATTTTATGGTTACAGTTTTCTAGTTAAAAACATGACTTCCCAACCTCTGAGAGAAGTTCTGATCGGTGGAAACTTGATTTATATATCATGATCAATCTGTTAAAATTTCAGACTAATCCGACGGTTAGATCTCCGGGAATGGTGGTATCTTTATGGGCTATTTTTTCAAAAAAGGGAATAGGAGAACTGTGTGTGTTTTTTATGGTGTAGGCTATGGTTTAGAGATTGATGAAAATGGAAAGGATTATGGTTTAAGTGATATTTATACTCACTTTAGCCCATGGACCTTAGGCCCATATTTGCTTTTTGTTCCATAATTAATTTCATCTAATTAGCCTGCTTATCCTTCCATCTTTATTATTTTATTATTTCTCTACTAACTAAAAAAACTTTTCCACCATAAATAAATAATATATGAAATATTATTTTAGAAATTTCAGGATGTTACAAGTCTACCAAACTTATAAGAGGTTCGGTCCTCGAAACCTCCTTAGTCCTTGTAAAAGGAATACTTCCTGTATTCACATACTTCCTTAAGCATCTTGGCTTAATGGTTTATCCTTTGTCTTACAATCAACGAGTTATGTCAATTAGTCTTAACTTTCTTTAGTAGCTTGTCCATGAAGTCCTCGATGATACGCTTTTCTAACAAAAACGTGTGTGTTTTTTATGATGGATGAAAATGGAAAGAATTAGGGTTTAAGGGATATTTATACACCTTTAAGCTCATATAACTTAGGTCCATATTTCCTTTTTGGTCAATAATTAATTTCATTTAATTAGCCTACTTATCTTTTCATATTTATTATTTTATTATTTCTCTACTAACCCAAGTTAACTTTTCCACCATAAATAAATAATATATTAAATATTATTCTTAGAAATTTCAAGATGTTACAAGTCTACCTACCTTATAAGTGGTTCCGTCCTCGAAACCTGCTTAGTCTATGTAAAAGGAATACTTCTTGTATTCACATCCTTCATTTAGCATCCTGACTTATCGGTTTATCCTTTGTCTTACATTCAACGAGTTATGTCATTAGTCTTAACTTTCTTAAGTAGCTTGTCCATGAAGTACTCAAGATACGTTTTTCTAACAAAAACGTACCTTTGAGGTTTATGTCTGAAATAACTCGAGAAGTCTAAAACCATATCAAACGAACTCCTATTTGAGTGATTTAAGTGTACATGCGACCGGGTCACCGAGATCAGCCAGAGCCGCTCATTACCACCGCCGAATCCACCACTTTTGTTTTCGGAAAACTGAAAAAGTTTTCGAAAAAACTCCATTTTTATTGTTACAGTTTGGTAGTTAAAAACATGACTTCCCAACCTCTGATAGAAGTTTTGATCAGTGGAAATCTTCATTAATATAACATGAACACACAGTTAAAATTTGAGACCAATCCGACTGTTAGATCTCCGGGAATAGTTGTCTCTTTGTGGGCTATTTTCTCAAAAAGGGATACGAGAAGTTTGTGTTTTTGATGATGGATTAAAATGGAAAGAATTAGGGTTTAAGGGATATTTATACTCCCTTAATCCCATGGAACTTAGGCCCATATTTCCTTTTTGGTCAATAATTAATTTCATCTAATTAGCCTACTTATCTTTCCAATTTTATTATTTTATTATTTCTCTACTAACTCAAGTTAACTTTTCCACCATAAATAAATAATATATTAAATATTATTCTTATAAATTTTAGGATGTTACAAGTCTACCTACCTTATAAGTGGTTCCGACCTCGAAACCTAGTTAGTCCTTATAAAAGGAATACTTTCTGTATTCACATCCTTCATTTAGCATCCTGACTTACCGGTTTATCCTTTGTCTTACAATCAATAAGTTATGTCATTAGTCTTAACTATCTTATGTAGCTTGTCCATGAAGTCCTCGATGATACACTTTTCTGACAAAAACGTACCTTTGGAGGTTTATGTCGGAAATAACTCGAGAAGTCTAAAACCATATCAAACGAACTCCTATTTGAGTGATTTAAGTGGACATGCGACCGGGTCGTCGAGATCATCCAGAGCGGCCCACTACCGCCACCGAATCCACCACTACAGTTGCCGAAAAACTGAAATAGTTTCAGAAAAAACTCCATTTTATGGTTACAGATTTCTAGTTAAAAACATGACTTCCCATCCTCTGATAGAAGTTCTGATTCGTGGAAACTTCATTTATATATCATGATCACTCAGTTAAAATTTTAGACTAATCCGATGGTTAGATCTCCGGGAATCGTGGTGTCTTTATGGGCCATTTTCTCAAAAAAAGGAATAGGAGAAGTGTGTGTTTTTTATGGTGTAGGCTATGGTTTAGAGATGGATGAAAATGAAAAGGATTAGGGTTTAAGGGATATTTATACTCACTTTAGCCCATGGACCTTTGGCCCATATTTGCTTTTTGTTCCATAATTAATTTCATCTAATTAGCCTGCTTATCCTTCCATCTTTATTATTTTCTACTAACTAAAAAAACTTTTCCACCATAAATAAATAATATATGAAATATTATTCTTATAAATTTCAGGATGTTACAAGTCTACCTAGCTTATAAGAGGTTCGGTCCTCGAAACCTCCTTAGTCCTTATAAAAGGAATACTTCCTATATTCACATACTTCCTTAAGCATCTTAGCTTAAGGGTTTATCCTTTGTCTTACAATCAACGAGTTATGTCAATTAGTCTTAACTTTCTTAAGTAGCTTGTCCACGAAGTCCTCGATGATACGTTTTTCTAACAAAAACATACCTTTGACGTTTATTTCTGAAATAACTCGAGAAGTCTTAAACTATATCAAACGAACTCCGACTTGATTAATTTTAGTGGACATGCGACCAGGTCGCCGAGATTAGCCAGTGCCGCCCACTACCGCCGCCGAATCCACCGCTACAATTCCCGCAAAACTGAAATAGTTTCCGAAAAAATGTATTTAATGGTTACAGTTTTCTAGTTAAAAACATGACTTCCCAACCTCTGAGAGAAGTTCTGATCGGTGGAAACTTCATTTATATATCATGATCAATCTGTTAAAATTTCAGACTAATCCGACGGTTAGATATCCGGGAATCGTGGTATCTTTATGGGCTATTTTCACAAAAAAGGGAATAGGAGAAGTTTGTGTTTTTTATGGTGTAGGCTATGGTTTAGAGATTGATGAAAATGGAATGGATTAGGGTTTAAGGGATATTTATACTCACTTTAGCCCATGGACCTTAGGCCCATATTTGCTTTTTGTTCCATAATTAATTTCATCTAATTAGCCTGCTTATCATTCCATCTTTATTATTTTATTATTTCTCTACTAACTAAAAAAACTTTTCCACCATAAATAAATAATATATGAAATATTGTTCTTAGAAATTTCAGGATGTTACAAGTCTACCTACCATATAAGAGGTTCAGTCCTCGAAACCTCCTTAGTCCTTGTAAAAGGAATACTTCCTGTATTCACATACTACCTTAAGCATCCTGGCTTAATGGTTTATCCTTTGTTATACAATCAACGAGTTATGTCAATAAGTCTTAACTTTCTTTAGTAACTTGTCCATGAAGTCCTTGATGATACGCTTTTCTAACAAAAACGTACCTTTGAGGTTTATGTCTGAAATAACTCGAGAAGTCTAAAACCATATCAAACAAACTCCTATTTGAGTGATTTAAGTGGACATGAGACCGGGTCGCCGAGATCAGCCAGAGCCGCTCACTACCACCGCCGAATCCACCACTTTAGTTGCCGGAAAACTGAAATAGTTTTCGAAAAAACTCCATTTTTATTGTTACAGTTTGCTAGTTAAAAACATGACTTCCCAACCTCTGATAGAAATTTTGATCAGTGGAAATCTTCATTAATATAACATGAACACTTAGTTAAAATTTGAGACCCATCCGACGGTTAGATCTCCGGGAATCGTCGTGTCTTTTTGGGCTATTTTCTCAAAAAAGGGAATAGGAGAATTGTGAGTTTTTGATGATGGATCAAAATGGAAAGAATTAGGGTTTAAGGGATATTTATACTCCCTTAAGCCCATGGAACTTTGGCCCGTATTTCCTTTTTAGTCAATATTTAATTTCATCTGATTAGCCCACTAATATTTCCATCTTTATTATTTTGTTATTTCTCAACTAACTCAAGTTAACTTTTCCACCATAAATAAATAATATATTAAATATTATTCTTAGAAATTTCAGGATGTTACAAGTCTACCTACCTTATAAGTGGTTCCGTTCTCGAAACCTACTTAGTCATTGTAAAAGGAATACTTCCTCTATTCACATCCTTCATTTAGCATCCTGACTTACCGGTTTATCCTTTATCTTACAATAAACGAGTTTTGTCATTAGTCTTAACTTTCTTAAGTAGCTTGTCCATGAAGTCCTCGATGTACACCTTTCTAACAAAAGCGTACCTTTGAGATTTATGTCCAAAATAACTCGAGAAGTCTAAAACCATATCAAACGAAATCCTATTTGAGTGATTTAAGGGGACATGCGACCGGGTCGCCGAGATCAGCCAGAGCCGCTCACTACCGCTACCTAATCCACCTCTACAGTTGTCGGAAAACTGAAATAGTTTCCGAAAATACTCCATTTTTATTGTTACAGTTTGCTAGTTAAAGAAAATGACTTCCCAACCAATGATATAAGTTTTGATTGGTGCAAATCTTTATTTATATATCATGAACACTCAGTTAAAATTTAAGACCAATCCGACTATTAGATCTCCGGGAATCTTAGTGTTTTTTTGGGCAATTTTTTCAAAAAGGGGAATATGAGAAGTGTGTGTTTTTCATGATGGATGAAAATGGAAAGAATTAGGGTTTAAGGGATATTTATACTCCCTTAAGCCCATGGAACTTAGGTCCATATTTCCTTTTTGGTCAATAATTAATTTCATTTAATTAGCCTACTTATCTTTTCATATTTATTATTTTATTATTTCTCTACTAACCCAAGTTAACTTTTCCACCATAAATAAATAATATATTAAATATTATTCTTAGAAATTTCAAGATGTTACAAGTCTACCTACCTTATAAGTGGTTCCGTCCTCGAAACCTGATTAGTCTATGTAAAAGGAATACTTCTTGTATTCACATCCTTCATTTAGCATCCTGATTATCGGTTTATCCTTTATCTTACATTCAACGAGTTATGTCATTAGTCTTAACTTTCTTAAGTAGCTTGTCCATGAAGTACTCAAGATACGTTTTTCAAACAAAAACGTACCTTTGAGGTTTATGTCTGAAATAACTCGAGAAGTCTAAAACCATATCAAACGAACTCCTATTTGAGTGATTTAAGTGTACATGCGACCGGGTCACCGAGATCAGCCAGAGCCGCTCACTACTGCCGCCGAATCCACCACTACAATTGCCGCAAAACTGAAATAGTTTCCGAAAAATGTATTTTATGGTTACAGTTTTCTAGTTAAAAACATGACTTCCCAACCTCTGAGAGAAGTTCTGATCGGTGGAAACTTGATTTATATATCATGATCAATCTGTTAAAATTTCAGACTAATACGACGGTTAGATCTCCGGGAATCGTGGTATCTTTATGGGCTATTTTTTCAAAAAAGGGAATAGGAGAAGTGTGTGTTTTTTATGGTGTAGGCTATGGTTTAGAGATTGATGAAAATGGAAAGGATTATGGTTTAAGTGATATTTATACTCACTTTAGCCCATGGACCTTAGGCCCATATTTGCTTTTTGTTCCATAATTAATTTCATCTAATTAGCCTGCTTATCCTTCCATCTTTATTATTTTATTATTTCTCTACTAACTAAAAAAACTTTTCCACCATAAATAAATAATATATGAAATATTATTCTTAGAAATTTCAGGATGTTACAAGTCTACCAAACTTATAAGAGGTTTGGTCCTCGAAACCTCCTTAGTCCTTGTAAAAGGAATACTTCCTGTATTCACATACTTCCTTAAGCATCTTGGCTTAATGGTTTATCCTTTGTCTTACAATCAACGAGTTATGTCAATTAGTCTTAACTTTCTTTAGTAGCTTGTCCATGAAGTCCTCGATGATACGCTTTTCTAACAAAAACGTGTGTGTTTTTTATGATGGATGAAAATGGAATGAATTAGGGTTTAAGGGATATTTATACACCTTTAAGCTCATATAACTTAGGTCCATATTTCCTTTTTGGTCAATATTTAATTTCATTTAATTAGCCTACTTATCTTTTCATATTTATTATTTTATTATTTCTCTACTAACCCAAGTTAACTTTTCCACCATAAATAAATAATATATTAAATATTATTCTTTGAAATTTCAGGATGTTACAACTCAACCTACCTTATAAGTGGTTCCGTCCTCGAAACCTGCTTAGTCTATGTAAGAGGAATACTTCTTGTATTCACATCCTTCATTTAGCATCCTGACTTATCGGTTTATCCATTATCTTACAATCAACGAGTTATGTCATTAGTCTTAACTTTCTTAAGTAGCTTGTCCATGAAGTCCTCAAAGATACGCTTTTCTAACAAAACGTACCTTTGAGGTTTATGTCTGAAACAACTCGAGAAGTTTAAAAACATATCAAACGAACTCCTATTTGAGTGATTTAAGTGGACATGCGACCGGGTCACCGATATCAGCCAGAGCCGCTCACTACCGCCGCCGAATCCACCACTTTTGTGGCCGAAAAACTGAAATAGTTTTCGAAAAAACTCCATTTTTATTGTTACAGTTTGCTAGTTAAAAACATGACTTCCCAACCACTGATAGAAGTTTTGATCTGTGGAAATCTTGATTAATATAACATGAACACTCAGTTAAAATTTGAGACCAATCCGACGGTTAGATCTCCGGGAATCGTCGTGTCTTTGTTGGCTATTTTCTCAAAAAAGGGAATACAAGAAGTGGGTGTTTTTTATGATGGATGAAAATGGAAAGAATTAGGGTTTAAGGGATATTTATACTCCCTTAATCCCATGGAACTTAGGCCCATATTTCCTTTTTGGTCAATAATTAATTTCATCTAATTAGCCTACTTATCTTTCCAATTTTATTATTTTATTATTTCTCTACTAACTCAAGTTAACTTTTCCACCATAAATAAATAATATATTAAATATTATTCTTATAAATTTTAGGATGTTACAAGTCTACCTACCTTATAAGTGGTTCCGTCCTCAAAACCTTCTTAGTCTTTATAAAAGGAATACTTACTGTATTCACATCCTTCCTTTAGCATCCTGACTTACCGGTTTATCATTTGTCTTACAATCAATGAGTTATGTCATTAGTCTTAACTTTCTTAAGTTGCTTGTCCATGAAGTCCTCAAAGATACGCTTTTCTAACAAAAACGTAACCATTGAGGTTTATGTCTGAAATAACTCGAGAAGTCTAAAACCATATCAAACGAACTCCTATTTGAGAGATTTAAGTGGACATGCGACCGGGTCACCGAGATCAGCCGGAGCCGATCACTACCGCCCCCGAATCCACTTCTTTTGTTGCCGAAAAACTGAAGTAGTTTTCGAAAAAACTCCATTTTTATTGTTACAGTTTGCTAGTTAAAAACATGACCTCACAACCTCTGATAGAAGTTTTGATCAGTGGAAATTTTTATTAATATAACATGAACACTCGGTTAAAATTTGAGATCAATCCGACGGTTAGATCTCCGGGAATCGTCTTGTCTTTGTGGGCTATTTTCTCAAAAAAGGGAATACGAGAAGTGTGTGTTTTTGATGATGGATGAAAATGAAAAGAATTAGGGTTTAAGGGATATTTATACTCCCTTAATCCCATGGAACTTAGGCCCATATTTCCTTTTTGGTCAATAATTAATTTCATCTAATTAGCCTACTTATCTTTCCAATTTTATTATTTTATTATTTCTCTACTAACTCAAGTTAACTTTTTCACCATAAATAAATAATATATTAAATATTATTCTTATAAATTTTAGGATGTTACAAGTCTACCTACCTTATAAGTGGTTCCGTCCTTGAAACCTACTTAGTCTTTATAAAGGAATAATTCCTGTATTCACATCCTTTCTTTAGCATCCTGACTTACCGGTTTATCCTTTGTCTTACAATCAATGAGTTATGTCATTAGTCTTAACTTTCTTAAGTAGCTTGTCCATGAAGTCCTCGATGATACACTTTTCTGACAAAAACGTACCTTTGGAGGTTTATGTCCGAAATAACTCGAGAAGTCTAAAACCATATCAAACGAACTCTTATTTGAGTGATTTAAGTGGACATGCGACCGGGTCGACGAGGTCAGCCAGAGCCGCCCACTACCGCCGCCAATCTACCACTACAGTTGCCGAAAAACTGAAATAGTTTCTGAAAAAACACCATTTTTATTGTTATAGTTTACTAGTTAAAAACATGACTTCCCAACCTGTGATCGAAGTTTTGATCGGTGGAAGTCTTCATTTATATATCATGAACACTCAGTTAAATTTTGAGAACAATCCGACGGTTAGATCTCCGTTAATCGTCATGTCTTTGTGGGCTATTTTCTCAAAAAAAGGAATATGAGAAATGTGTGTTTTTGATGATGGATGAAAATGGAAAGAATTAGGGTTTAAGGAAGATTTACACTCCCTTAAGCCCATGGAACTTAGGCCCTTATTTCCTTTTTGGTCAATAATTAATTTCTTATAATTAGCCTACTTATCTTTCCATCTTTATTATTTTATTATTACTCTACTAACTTAAGTTAACTTTTCCACCGTAAATAAATAATATATTAAATATTATTCAAAGAAATTTCAGGATGTTACAAGTCTACCTACCTTATAAGTGGTTCTGTCCTCGAAACCTGCTTAGTCCTTGTAAAAGGAATACTTCCTGTATTCACATCCTTCCTTTTGCATCCTGACATACCGGTTTATCCTTTGTCTTACAGTCAACGAGTTATGCGAACGGGTCGCCGAGATCAGCCAGTTCCGCTCAATACCGCCGCCGAATCCGCCACTTTAGTTGCCGGAAAACTGAAATAGTTTTCGAAAAAACTCCATTTTTATTGTTACAGTTTGCTAGTTAAAAACATGACTTCCCAACCTCTGATATAAGTTTTGATCAGTGGAAATCTTCATTAATATAACATGAACACATAGTTAAAATTTGAGACCAATCCGACGGTTAGATCTCCGGGAATCGTTGTGTCTTTTTGGGCTATTTTCTCAAAAAAGGGAATAGGAGAAGTGTGTGTTTTTGATGATGGATGAAAATGGAAAGAATTAGGGTTTAAGGGATATTTATACTCCCTTAAGCCCATCGAACTTAGGCCCATATTTATTTTTGGTCAATAATTAATTTCATCTGATTAACCTACTAATATTTTGACCTTTATTATTTTGTTATTTCTCTACTAACTCAAGTTAACTTTTCCACCATAAATAAATAATATATTAAATATTATTCTTAGAAATTTCAGGATGTTACAAGTCTACCTACCTTATAAGTGGTTCCATTCTCGAAACCTACTTAGTCATTGTAAAAGGAATACTTCCTCTATTCACATCCTTCATTTAGCATCCTGACTTACCGGTTCATCCTTTATCATACAATAAACGAGTTTTGTCATTAGTCTTAACTTTCTTAAGTAGCTTGTCCATAGAGTCCTCGATGTACACATTTCTAACAAAAGCGTACCTTTGAGATTTACGTCCAAAATAACTCGAGAAGTCTAAAACCATATCAAACGAAATCCTATTTGAGTGATTTAAGGGGACATGCGACCGTGTCGCCGAGATCAGCCAGAGCCGCTCACTACCGCTACCGAATCCACCACTACAGTTGTCGGAAAACTGAAATAGTTTCCGAAAATACTCCATTTTTATTGTTACAGTTTGCTAGTTAAAGAAAATGACTTCCCAATCTCTGATAGAAGTTTTGATTGGTGCAAATCTTTATTTATATATCACGAACACTCACTTAAAATTTGAGACAAATCCGACGGTTAGATCTCTGGGAATCTTAGTGTCTTTTTAGGCAATTTTCTCAAAAAGGGGAATACGAGAAGTGTGTGTTTTTTATGATGGATGAAAATGGAAAGAATTAGCGTTTAAGGGATATTTATACTCCCTTAAGCCCATGGAACTTAGGTCCATATTTCCTTTTTGGTTAATAATTAATTTCATTTAATTAGCCTACTTATCTTTTCATATTTATTATTTTATTATTTCTCTACTAACCCAAGTTAACTTTTCCACCATAAATAAATAATATATTAAATATTATTCTTAGAAATTTCAGGATGTTACAAGTCAACCTACCTTATAAGTGGTTCCGTCCTCGAAACCTGCTTAGTCTATGTAAGAGGAATACTTCTTGTATTCACATCCTTCATTTAGCATCCTGACTTATCGGTTTATCCTTTATCTTACAATCATAGAGTTATGTCATTAGTCTTAACTTTCTTAAGTAGCTTGTCCATGAAGTCCTCAAAGATACGCTTTTCTAACAAAAACGTAACTTTGAGGTTTATGTCTGAAATACCTCGAAAAGTCTAAAACCATATCAAACGAACTCCTGTTTGAGTGATTTAAGTGGACATGCGACCGGGTCCCCGAGATCAGCCAGAGCCGCTCACTACCGCCGCCAAATCCACCACTTTTGTTGCCGGAAAACTGAAATAGTTTTCAAAAAAACTCCATTTTTATTGTTACAGTTTGCTAGTTAAAAACATGACTTCCCAACCTCTGATAGAAGTTTTGATCAGTGGAAATCTTCATTAATATAACATGAACACATAGTTAAAATTTGAGACCAATCCGACGGTTAGATCTCCGGGAATCGTTGTGTCTTTTTGGGCTATTTTCTCAAAAAAGGGAATAGGAGAAGTGTGTGTTTTTGATGATGGATGAAAATGGAAAGAATTAGGGTTTAAGGGATATTTATACTCCCTTAAGCCCATCGAACTTAGGCCCATATTTATTTTTGGTCAATAATTAATTTCATCTGATTAACCTACTAATATTTTGATCTTTATTATTTTGTTATTTCTCTACTAACTCAAGTTAACTTTTCCACCATAAATAAATAATATATTAAATATTATTCTTAGAAATTTCAGGATGTTACAAGTCTACCTACCTTATAAGTGGTTCCATTCTCGAAACCTACTTAGTCATTGTAAAAGGAATACTTCCTCTATTCACATCCTTCATTTAGCATCCTGACTTACCGGTTCATCCTTTATCATACAATAAACGAGTTTTGTCATTAGTCTTAACTTTCTTAAGTAGCTTGTCCATAGAGTCCTCGATGTACACATTTCTAACAAAAGCGTACCTTTGAGATTTACGTCCAAAATAACTCGAGAAGTCTAAAACCATATCAAACGAAATCCTATTTGAGTGATTTAAGGGGACATGCGACCGTGTCGCCGAGATCAGCCAGAGCCGCTCACTACCGCTACCGAATCCACCACTACAGTTGTCGGAAAACTGAAATAGTTTCCGAAAACACTCCATTTTTATTGTTACAGTTTGCTAGTTAAAGAAAATGACTTCCCAACCAATGATATAAGTTTTGATTGGTGCAAATCTTTATTTATATATCATGAACACTCAGTTAAAATTTAAGACCAATCCGACTATTAGATCTCCGGGAATCTTAGTGTTTTTTTGGGCAATTTTTTCAAAAAGGGGAATATGAGAAGTGTGTGTTTTTCATGATGGATGAAAATGGAAAGAATTAGGGTTTAAGGGATATTTATACTCCCTTAAGCCCATGGAACTTAGGTCCATATTTCCTTTTTGGTTAATAATTAATTTCATTTAATTAGCCTACTTATCTTTTCATATTTATTATTTTATTATTTCTCTACTAACCTAAGTTAACTTTTCCACCATAAATAAATAATATATTAAATATTATTCTTAGAAATTTCAGGATGTTACAAGTCAACCTACCTTATAAGTGGTTCCGTCCTCGAAACCTGCTTAGTCTATGTAAGAGGAATACTTCTTGTATTCACATCCTTCATTTAGCATCCTGACTTATCGGTTTATCCTTTATCTTACAATCATAGAGTTATGTCATTAGTCTTAACTTTCTTAAGTAGCTTGTCCATGAAGTCCTCAAAGATACGCTTTTCTAACAAAAACGTAACTTTGAGGTTTATGTCTGAAATACCTCGAGAAGTCTAAAACCATATCAAACGAACTCCTGTTTGAGTGATTTAAGTGGACATGCGACCGGGTCCCCGAGATCAGCCAGAGCCGCTCACTACCGCCGCCGAATCCACCACTTTTGTTGCCGGAAAACTGAAATAGTTTTCAAAAAAACTCCATTTTTATTGTTACAGTTTGCTAGTTAAAAACATGACTTCCCAACCTCTGATAGAAGTTTTGATCAGTGGAAATATTTATTAATATAACATGAACACTCAGTTAAAATTTGAGACCAATCCGACGGTTAGATCTCCGGGAATCGACGTGTCTTTGTGGGCTATTTTCTTAAAAAAGGGAATACGAGAAGTGTGTGTTTTTGATGATGGATGAAAATGGAAAGAATTAGGGTTTAAGGGATATTTATACTCCCATAATCCCATGGAACATAGGCCCAATTTTTTTTTTGGTCAATAATTAATTTCATCTAATTAGCTTACTTATCATTCCAATTTTATTATTTTATTATTTCTCTACTAACTCAAGTTAACTTTTCCACCATAAATAAATAATATATTAAATATTATTCTTATAAATATTACGATGTTACAAGTCTACCTACCTTATAAGTGGTTCCGTCCTCGAAACCTACTTAGTCTTTATAAAAGGAATACTTCCTATATTCACATCCTTCCTTTAGCATCCTGACTTACCAGTTTATCCTTTGTCTTACAATCAATGAGTTATGTCATTAGTCTTAACTTTCTTAAGTAGCTTGTCCATGAAGTCCTCGATGATACACTTTTCTGACAAAAACGTACCTTTGGAGGTTTATGTCGGAAATAACTCGAGAAGTCTAAAACCATATCAAACGAACTCCTATTTGAGTGATTTAAGTGGACATGCGACCGGGTCGACGAGGTCAGCCAGAGCCGCCCACTACCGCCGCCGAATCTACCACTACAGTTGCCGAAAAACTGAAATAGTTTCGGAAAAAACACCGTTTTTTATTGTTATAGTTTGCTAGTTAAAAACATGACTTCCCAACCTGTGATAGAAGTTTTGATCGGTGGAAGTCTTCATTTATATATCATGAACGCTCAGTTAAATTTTGAGAACAATCCGACGATTAGATCTCCGTTAATCGTCATGTCTTTGTGGGCTATTTTCTCAAAAAAGGGAATATGAGAAATGTGTGTTTTTGATGATGGATGAAAATGGAAAGAAATAGGGTTTAAGGAAGATTTACACTCCCTTAAGCCCATGGAACTTAGGTCCATATTTCCTTTTTGGTCAATAATTAATTTCATCTAATTAGCCTACTTATCTTTCCATTTTTATTATTTTATTATTTCTTTACTAACTCAAGTTAACTTTTCCTCCATAAATAAATAATATATTAAATATTATTCTTAGAAATTTCAGGATGTTACAAGTCTACCTACCTTATAAGTGGTTCCGTCCTCGAAACCTGCTTAGTCCTTGTAAAAGGAATACTTCCTGTATTCACATCCTTCCTTTAGCATCCTGACTTACCGGTTTATCCTTTGTCTTACAATCAACGATTTATGTCATTAGTCTTAACTTTTTTAAGTAGCTTGTCCATGAAGTCCTCGATGATACGCTTTTCTAACAAAAAAGTACCTTAGAGGTTTATGTCTGAAATAACTCATGAAGTATAAATATCAAACGAACTCCTATTTGAGTGATTTAAGTGGACATGTGAACGGGTCGCCGAGATCAGCCATAGCCGCTCACTACTGCCGCCGAATCCACCACTTCAGTTGCCGGAAAACTGAAATAGTTTCCGGAAAAAACTCCATTTTTAATGTTACAGTTTGCTAGTTAAATATATGACTTCCCAAACTCTGATAGATGTTTTGATCGGTGGAAATCTTCATTAATATAACATGAACACTCTGTTAAAATTTGAGACCAATCCGACGGTTAGATCTCCGGGAATCGTCGTGTCATTGTGGGCTATTTTCTCAAAAAAGGGAATACGAGAAGTGTGTGTTTTTGATGATGGATGAAAATGGAAAGGATTAGGGTTTAAGGGATATTTATACTCACTTAAGCCCATGGAACTTAGGACCTTATTTTCTTTTTGGTCAATAATTAATTTCATCTAATTAGCCTACTTATCTTTCCATCTTTATTATTTTATTATTTCTCTACAAACTCAAGTTACCTTTACCACCGTAAATAAATAATAAACTAAATATTATTCATAGAAATTTCAGGATGTTTCAAGTCTACCTACCTTATAAGTGGTTCCGTCCTCGAAACCAGCATAGTCCTTGTAAAAGGAATGCTTCCTGTATTCACATCCTTCCATTAGCATCCTGACTTACCGGTTTATCCTTTGTCTTACAATCAACGATTTATGTCATTAGTCTTAACTTTTTTAAGTAGCTTGTCCATGAAGTCCTCGATGATACGCTTTTCTAACAAAAAAGTACCTTAGAGGTTTATGTCTGAAATAACTCGAGAAGTCTAATTATCAAACGAACTTTTATTTGAGTGATTTAAGTGGACATGTGAACGGGTCGCCGAGATCAGCCATAGCCGCTCAGTACTGCCGCCAAATCCACCACTTCAGTTGCCGGAAAACTGAAATAGTTTCCGGAAAAACTCCATTTTTATTGTTACAGTTTGCTAGTTAAAAATATGACTTCCCAACCTCTGATAGATGTTTTGATAGGTGGAAATCTTCATAATATAACATGAACAATCAGTTAAAATTTGAGACCAATCCGACG